>NC_133663.1:146992629-147270110 GCF_037893015.1 Macrotis lagotis | reverse complement strand
GTCAACTCAAGAACAATAAATATTATGTCAATTATTCAATTTTAAGTTTATTTGTATAAAAGTATTTTATGATTATCTTTCAATATCTATTTGGATAGTTATATACTCAACTGTCGAGGTATTTTAAATGTTTTAAAACCATATTGAATAATAGTTGCTGACAGTCTAGTTTCTCTATTTTTCACTTTTGATTAAATCTATTTTTGCTTTAACTTTGTATGAGTTATTATTACTATACTAAATTTGTGCCATATTAAATTCTTTTACTGCCTTTTTAAAAATCATTTTTAGAATGTTTCTTGAAATAAACCTATGTTTTAATTCACAATTTTAATCAGCTATCAATTTTATGGGTAAATTTGTCCCATTTACTTTTTTTTTTTTTTTTTTTTTTTTAGGTTTTGGCAAGGCAAACGGGGTTAAGTGGCTTGCCCAAGGCCACACAGCTAGGTAATTATTAAGTGTCTGAGACGGATTTGAACACAGGTACTCCTGACTCCAGGGCCGGTGCTTTATCCACTATGCCACCTAGCCGCCCCCCTCCATTTACTTTCTAAACTGCAGTTACTTATTATACATTGTCCTCTTTCCCATTTTTAATCTAGCTCCTTCTGACCCTTTTCACCCAATTCCTCATCACTCTTATACTTTACTTTTCTCTACTATCTTGTCCTATTCCTTTACTTATTCAGTCTTTCACGAGACCCTCCCTTATGCTTTCCCCTCAACCTATCACCTTCTCTTCAGTTCTTTCTGAATTTAGAAGACAACATATATTTGTTCTCACTTTAATTCATCACACATGAAAATAAACTTTTATCACTATTTACCCTCTCATCCACTAGTCACTTCTGTATCATGTTCCCCTCTTTTCCCATTTGTGTGAGGTGATTGCTACTTTTTATCTATCTTACACTTTATTTATTTTAGAATAACAAACCTTTCTTCAAAACTATCCAAATAAAAGTGATATTTTAAAAAGGATAATATTTCAATATATAAGTAAACAATTTGTTCTTATTAAGTGCCTGGTAATTTATCCTTAATATTAACTTTGTATTTCTACTGGATGAATTTTATATGTCAAATTTTCCTTTATGTTCTGCTATTTTGGAACTAATAAATAAATGTCTTCTAGTTCATTAAATAACCCTCCTTTTAATTATTAAGATTTATACTTAATTTTTCTAGACAAGTTACCCTTGTTTATAACCCCAGCTCTTTTGCTTTCTAAAATAATATTCTCCTAGAACTTTTTTTTTCCTTTAACATAGTAGCGGTCAAGTCTTGTGTAATACTTATAATAGAGCTCCCTGTTATTTACATTGCTTCTTTTTAAAATAGGAGCTTTGAATCTTGGTTATAATATTCCTACATGTTTTACTCCTGGGATCTCTTTCAGTTTGTGAATAATAGAATTTTTCTTTATTTCTATTTTTCTTCTTCTGTAACACCAGGGAAACTTTCCTTGATAATTTCTTGAAATTATGTATCAAGATCCTTTTATAATTATAATTTTTGGATAGTTCAACTATTCTTTTATTATTTCTCCTTGATCTGTTCACTACTGCTCTATTGGAAATGCCCACAGTCAATAGAGTCCCTGCCTCTGGCTACTTAACCAAGTATATGCTCAAAGAAGAGATTGACAAAATTGAAAGAAAAAACATTGAAGTGATGAATTAAACTAGGAAAAACAAGATAGATAAGCAATTGGTTAATTTGATTAAAAAATAAGCAAAAATTGATGCAGTAATACCTTGACATCAGGGGAGGTGATGCCATGAAATGCACCTGAATTGGATCGGTGTGAGGGAATGCTGTGCAAAGTCACAAGCCTTCTTTCTCTACCAGAGAGGAATGGGTCCAGTAGCCAAATATGAATCAGAATGAGTAGTGAAACAAAATTATGAGTATTGTTAAATCATAATTTTCTTAGGCTAAAAATGAGATAACAAAGGTAGTTATATGAATGAAGTTTTATTCTCTAGGATCTTACCAAAAACCGATGGGTGAATGGCATCTTTCTGAATGCCAATAGTGACACAAAATTCTGGGGGAATTTTATTCAGAACTGAGTTAGGTCACCAATGAAGTTTCACATAGACTTGTTTTTACAATATAATGGTCTCAAATCTTATAAAATTTACTTAAAATTCTTATTGACAAGAATTCCACTTAGGTTGGAGAGTAAATGTTTACAAATAGCAATAGAATTGTCTTTCCCCTCATCCAAGATGTCTCATATCTTGAGGTTTGTTGATCAGGTAAGGAAGGAATTTATTACTGCTATCACTGAGATAATCAGATGGTAATGAAACAGACCAGGTCAATATTGTGGGAGACAGGCTTTATACAGCAGACTGACATTTTAAACTATTAGTTAAAAATACTAATTTCTGATCAGAAATATTAATTCCAAATGAAAGAATATCAGATTAGACAGAATCAAAAAGGAAAAGGGTAAAACCACTGCCTATGAAGAATAAAGTAAAGAAAATATATAGTGTTGCTTGCTCAAATATATGCTAATAAAACTGGCAATCTAAAAAAAGTTAGATATTTAAAGAAAAATACTTATGTGTATGATATGTACATACATGCACATATAATAAACACATACACATATGAGCATATATACCCATATAAATGCTTACATATACATTCACACATCTGTGTATATGTGTGTGTGTGAATGTGTGTGTGTATCCCATTTCAAAAGAATAGGAAGCAGAGTATTTTAAAAAACACTATCACAAGAAATTAAATAGCACAAGCCAGCAAAGAACAACCTTCTCACCCCCCACAAAATCCCTAGAATCAGAAAGATACATAAGTGAATATATAAAACATTTCTGGAATAGTTAATCTCAAAATATGTAAGGTATTCTAAAAAATACAAGTTGTATACCATAAATTTTCTGACACAAATATAATTTTGAGTCTTGTTGCTCATTCTTTCTTAAAGTATCAATGACATCATGATGACTTGACCTGCAAGTCAGTTGGGTATGAGTGGAATAGAGTAGCAAGATGTCTACCTTACTTTCTCCTCCAAAGTTATAAGTATGGCTGTGGCCAAGCATGCTTAATGGCTAAGGGTTAGAAAATAGATGAATCAAAAGATTTCTGAATTTACCATCACAGTGATCTCACACTGGGAGGGTAAGACCCTCAGTGTTTCTTTCCTAAACCAAAACAATTGCTACTTACTATCACTTTAAACCTTCAAAATATAAACAACAAGGCACTTCAGCTTATGTTAAGGATTTTATTAGCAACTGAATGAGAGCCAGAATGATATGAGTTTCAAGGTGAAGTTTAGCTCCATTTAAAACGCAATTTTTTTTAAGACTGCCTTTTCAGAGCTATATTTCATGAAATCAAAAAGTAAAACAGAGGACAAAAAGTAAATTGTCCCTGTGTCCGGCAGAGGGTGTTAATAAAAATAAATAGAAGAAGGAGGAGGAGGAGAAAAGAGCAGCATTCAGCAAATATCCATAAAGCAATGACACTATTCTCAGACAAGCACAGTAAAAGGTAATTAATACAAAACATTCTCCTAAGTTTACTCCTTCCTACCAATAGTTTCCTTGGGAGGAGTAAATTTAAACTAAGACCACCAAAATTGTAGGGAGGCACATGTTTAAAATTTATTTGTGACAAAGTTTAAATCACATTACCCATTTTAGAAATTCTTTTCTCTCTTTGTAGAAACTCATGGCATTGATACCTAAAACAGGTATAGAAAAAACAACAAGAAAGCTAAGGAGCAAATAATTTAATGAACGTCGTTGCAAAAAAAGTGGGAATACTAGCAAGGAGATTACAGCAATAAATCAAACTATTAATGACAAGAAAATGTAGTTGGCAAAAGGTTCAGGCAGAACAGATATTAAGGACTAATTCTGACCCAGAAGAAATATTAGAGACCACAATATTCAATCTGAAACCTATACCTGAATTCAAATCTGAAAATAAAAGCAAGTATAGTCCCAAAGGTTTTTTTCTTCTTTTTTTTTTTTAACCTCAAATGGTATATTTCACTAAGAACAGTTTAGGACTTGAAACTAATGATAGGAAAATGCCCTCAGGGAAAAGGGATTAAAAGATCAAACTATGGGGTTTCATTTGAGGTAAAATATTCAACAGCTCTTTGACCCAGGAGGGTAAGAAAGGCTTAGATTTTATTTCAGGGGTTACTGCAAAGTTAATACATAAAGTTCACAGGTGACAGCAAGTAGTTCACAGGTTAAGCTCTCTGGAGTGGGAGTAAGATAGTGAACTACATGAAGGACAGGTCCGTTAGCAGAAGCTGAGGTGAAAAAGGAAGGAAAGAAGCTGAGATCAACAAAGATCTATTCGCAGTTACAAGCTGGGAAAGAAGTTAGCTTAAAAGGGGAAAAGGAAAAAGAGAGGAAACTTAGAAGAGAAAGAGAAAATAAGAACAGAAGAGAAGGAGAGGAGAGAAGAGGGGAGGCATGGGAGGGAAAGGGAAACCTCCCAGGAAGGGATAAGCAGTAAGTGAAATTTTACCCAGGGTATCACACTTCCCCAGAGTTAGCTGCTCTCCCAAAGGAAGGTAAATAACTGTGGAGTGAGTGAGCTTTTAAAAGGGCAGGAAGATGAAGTAATTTAGGTATAAATCCGTGGGGCACTAATTCAGAGTAGAGATGAAATACTTAGGGTTAAGTGGATAAGGGTTGGTAGTTCAAAGACTTAATCCTTTCAGGGAAAAGCAGGGATCTAATGTTTTGTTAATTGGATTTTCTCTTTATGTATGTATGTTTGTATGTGTGTATGTGTGTGTTTGTGTGTGTGTGTATGTGTGTGTGTGAGTGTGTGTGTGTGGTCTAGAGGCAAAGATTTGCCATGACCCCTTGCCAGGGAGAGGACAAGGTACTGTTCTAAAACTTCATTGAACTCATCCCATAGATTAGACAAGGGATGGGGAAGTAGTCATTGTTAATGTCAAGCACATGGTCAGTGCAAAGGGAAGGCTATAAAAGATGTTTTTCTTCCCAATATTTCCTCTGTATCACTGTGATCAAATAGGATATATACCAGGAATATAGGACTGATTCATTTTAGTAAAAATAGTCAACATTAGTTACCATAAAAAAAATTTTAGGAACAAGGACTCATGTTTTTATGAAAATTGATCTTAAAACTGGGAAACAGATTGTCAAAAATTGGGCATAATAGCATATCATGTATACCATGATAAGAAAAAAAGAATAGGTAATTTGTCTGAGGTCTGTCCTGGGGCTCAATCTTGGGTTCTTTCTATGCCTAAACTGGGTCACACTGTCCTGAAAATGACCTTCCTCCCTGTGGTCCCTCAGGTGGGTACATTCTACAGTTAAACTCTTTGTTCTGGGGGAATTAGGAAGAATATAAAATAATTTATCTTTCAAATCTATGAAAAAAAAAAGAATTTATGACTAAACCAGCAATAAGGATTGATATCAAATACAAAACAGATAAATTTGACTTTAGGAAATTTAAAAATAAGTTTGCTTATTTTTTTAGCATGTAAAAGCAATGAAAAAAATAGAAAAAATCAGAAAGCTGGGGGAAAATATTTTACAAGTGTCTTTTATGAAGGCCTCATTCTTCAAATATATAGAAAAGTAAATCAATTTATTTCTCAATTGATAAAAGGTCAAAGGACATGAACAGGCAATTTTCAGGTAAAGAAATCAGATATCTATTGTAACATAAAAAATGCTCTAAATCACAATTGATTATCTAATTCAAATGAAATCTGTTATCTGTCAGATTGGAAAATGTGACAGAAAAAAAAAGAAAATGATAAATATTAGAGACAGTGTGAGGGAAAATAGGACACTAGTGCCCTCTTGGTAAAGTTGTGAAGTAATCCAACAATTTTTGAATGAAGATTACAGCTTTGCAAGAAAGGTGATCAAAATTTTCACATTCTTCAATACAGAAATAGCAGTAATTTTATTCAATTTTAGGTATTAAATTGGAATTCAAAATTAGGTATTTAATTGGAATTTTTTAACTTGCTCTGGGTTCTAACTTATTCGGTTGCTGTCCAATTCATTGACCTCCTTTTTCTCTTTTATTCATGTATATTTAGACATATAAAATTCTAAAAATGGTTTTGACTGAATTTCTACAAATTTTGTCATGATGTGTCATTATTGTTATTGTCTTTGACGATGGCATTGATTATATACATGATTATTTGATCAACTCTTTTTAAAATTAGGTTATTTAATATCCAATTAATATTTAACTTTCTTTGGTACTTCATTTTATATATAATAATTATTACCCATGATAGGAAGAGGATGCATTTATTAGTTTTGTCTTTTTCTATTTGATTGTGTGGCTTTTATGTCCTAATACATGGTCAATTTTTTGTGTATGTGTCATGTACCACAATCCCTTTTATCCCAATACATTTTTTTCCAGAGGTCTAACATATCTAAATTTTCTAAAATTCTATTCACCTCCTTACCTTCTGTCCAGCTCATTTAGTCCTTAAATGTATCTAATTATAGGAAAGGAAGATTGAGTTTCCCTACTAGTATTGTTTTGCTCTGTTTCCCTGTAACCCATTTAACTTCTTTAGGAAATTGGATTTTATATCACTTGGTACATATATGTTTCTAATTGATATTACTTCACTCTCTAGACTCCTTTTTAGAAAGCTGTAGTTTCTTTCCTTATTCTTTTTAATTATATTTATTTTTTTTTGTTTTGTCTGTTATGAGAATTGCTATCTTTTTTTTTACTTCAGCTGAAGTATAACATATTCTGCTCCAAACTTTTACCTCTACCCTTTGTGCATCTCTCTCCTTCAATTATTCTTTTCAAAAAAATAAGTTGTAGGATTTTGGTTTCTAATGCACTCTGCTATTTATTTCTGTTTTAAGGGAGATTCATTTCTTTCACATTCACTGTTATGATTATCCTCCGCCCCCACTAATTTGTACTCTTCTTTTTGTTAATCCTTTCCTCCTCATCAGTGTTTCTGACAACCTCCATCACTCTTCCCTTCCTCCTATCAGTCCATCTCCCTTCTCTTTCCCCTTCCTCCTCCTTATTCCTCCCTCTTTTCTGTCTTCCCTTCTAGCAGTACTTCCTTCTCTTGGCTCTCTCCTTTTAATTCCCAGATGGGTAAGATAAATTTCTTACCTCAACTGAGTGTATATGTCCCTCTTTGAGTCAAATTTGTAGTTTTCAATTGCTCTCTTCTTTTTCTCTACTGTAATACATCATTTGTTTCTCTTTCTATGATGTACTTATCCCTATTCTGCCCCTTCCTCTCTTCTTTTTCCAGTCCAATATGCTTATACATGGATTTTTTAAAAAATATTACAAAAAAAGTCAATTTATGCCCCTCATCCTCTATCCAAGTATACTCCTTCTAATATACAGTTCTCAAGTGTAACAAGTATTGTTTCCCTATATAGGGATATTAACTGACAAACCTTAATATAATCCATTTTTTTCTTTCTTGTTTCTCTTTTATATGCATCTTTACAATCTTGTATTTGAATTTGAATTTTCTATTCTGCTCTTTTGTCATTGCAAAATTGTGAAAATTTCCTATTTCATAAATGTTCATCTTTTCCCCAAAAAAATGTGCTCCATTTTTTCATAATACTGTATTCCAGGGCCTATGATCCTTTAATGTTGGAGTAACCAAGTCCTGTGTAAATCTGATTTTGGATCCTTGGTATTTGAATTGTTTCTTTATGGCGGCCTGCAGTACTTTCTCCATGATACAATGGCTCTGGAATTTGATGACAACATTCCTTGTGTTTTCATTTTGGTAACTCTTTCATGAGGTAAGTGTAGACTTTTTTCAGTGACTATTTTATCATCTGCTTCTAGGAAATCAGGGCAGTTTTCCTTGATAATTTCTTGAAAGATATTGTCCAGCTTCTTCACTTGTTCATGCTTTTCTATAGTCCAATAATTCTGAAACTGTATTTCTTGGATCTATTTTCCAGGTCAGTTCAATGAGGTATTTTACATTTTTCCATTATTTCTCTTTAAAAACATTGCTTAACTGAGTTTTGAATAAAGTCATCTACTTTCATTTACTATCCACTTCTAATTTTTAAGGAATTATTTTCATCAGTTAGCTTTCCATTTTTTTTCCATTAGACAATTCTATATTTAGAAGTGTTTTCTTTTACAATTTATCCAATTTTATTTTTAAAGAATTGTTTTCTTGTTCTTTTATCCAATTGTTACATTGAGGGGTGGCTAGGTGGCATAATGGACAGAGCACCGGCACTGGAGTCAGGAGGACCTGAGTTCAAATCCAGACTCAGACACTTAATAATCATCTAGCTGTGTGGCCTTGGGCAAGCCACTTTATCCCATTGCCTTGAAAAACTAAAAAAAAAATCCTCAAAAAAAAAAAAAACCCAATTGTGATTTTGAAGGAATTGCATTTTCATTCTTTTTTTGTGCTTCCTTTTTCAAGTTTTTGATTCTTCCTTGAATACTTCTTATTTTTCCCCAATTTTTCTACATGATGTTTAAAATACTTTTTAAACCTTTCCAGAGGACCTTTTGAGCTTGAGACTATTTCATATTCCTTTCTTGAACTTTACAATATTCTCTTTTGAGTTGATGTTTTGATTTCCCTTTTTCCTAGTGTAGCTTTCAATGGTTAGAATTTTTCTCTATTGTTTATTCAAGTTTATCCCAGTTTATTCTTTTTAAAGTTGATCTCTGATCCTGGGAAGCAGTGAGGCAAAGGACCAAATTCCTAGGGTTGAGGATCAGAGACCTGCTTACTGACCTTCCTCATGTTGAGACATTAGGTTTTACCATTTTCCCTCACCAGTCTCACACACACACACACACACACACACACACACACACACACACACACACACACACAGACACAAACACAAACACACTGTGGTGGTTTTGAGATGCTCAATTTTAATTCTAAGCTGAACTGGGACCTAGGGACCTTGGCTGCTGATCTTTACTGTGGCCTACTGATGCCTGTCCTACCATTACCTATGCTGGAACACACTCTCCCTATATCTAAGGAAGACAAACTTTTCCTAGAGTCTTTCCAAGATACCTTAAACTGCAAAATTGATTAACTCTTGTCTTTTTGTAGGTTCTGTCACACCAGAATCTATTTAGATGCTTGTCCAACAAAAGGAAACTGAAGGAAGCTATGAAGAGTTCAAGGAAGCTCCTGGCTTTTCTCCTCCATCATGGCTCAGTCCTGAATAAATGTATTTTAAAAGTAGTTCTTTCTCAAAAATATCCCAACAATTGATCCTATTGTTTCACTCTTTTCCTCCTCATCAATTCAACTGATCATTTCTCATTCCTAGGTGAGGTTTTTGAAAAGCCCCTCCCCCCCATTTCAAATCCAGTTAGTAATCCCATCATATGACTTACTTTATATTTTGGTGTGATCTATCTCCCTTTTAGTTTTTTTTTTTTTTATCCACTTTCCCCCAAAAAAGATCCCAGAGCAATGGATAGTAAATAGTGCTTTGGAAATTCTTATTGATTGATGGCACTTAACGAAAATTGATCATCTCTATATTTGTGTTTTATTTTTTCCAATGTATCCACATATTTTTAAAAGGTGGAAGAAATATCATGAATTTATAGGGCAGTACATGAAAGCAAATTGGAATGTTTAGAAGAGCTCATCTTTATGCTGGCAAAGAGAATACTAAGCACTTACCAAAATTGCTCTCTCTATATATATAAGAACATGGAGAAGGATTCTTAATAGTTGTTATACCTCTAAGCAGAAGAGGAAATGGATTTAGGGAAACTCAGGGGAGATTATCTATTTATGAAAGAAAAACTTGCTACAAGATTGATCGGAGAAGCTCATGAAATTTCCATCCTTAAAGAGTTTACAGAATAGAATCACAAACTGTCCTTTGCAGTTAGGTAAAGGCTTACCTCCAGGTAAAAGACTAATTTCTCCATTTCAAAGCAATATTTATAAGAGTCCTTTGAGTGGGTGTCAATGTCAACTCTTTCAATTTCCTTTTTTTTTTTTAGACAATTTTATTTATGAGTCATTGTGGTCAAACATTAAAAAAAAAAACCTTTTGCTTGAACTGACAAATTATTTCTATTTAACATGTAATATTCCTGCTTTGAATCTAAGGTATTTGAATTTGAATTTTCTATTCTGCTCTTTTGTCATTGCAAAATTGTGAAAATTTCGTATTTCATAAATGTTCATCTTTTCCCCCACAAAATGTGCTCCATTTTTCAGAATACTATATTCCAGGGCCTATGATCCTTTAATGTTGGAGTAACCAAGTCCTGTGTAAATCTGATTTTGGATCCTTGGTATTTGAAGTGTTTCTTTATGGCAGCCTGCAGTACTTTCTCCATGATACAATGGCTCTGGAATTTGATGACAACATTCAACACTCATGTTCAATTTTTAGCACTATATGTCAATTCCCTAATAAGTTATATAAAGTTCAAATAGAATTGAGCTTATTTAAAGGGATCCTTCCTTCTCAATTCAAAAGTTTTCTTCTAGTTGCATGTCTCAAGATATATATATATATAGATAGATAGATAGATAGATAGATAGATAGATAGATATGTATATATATATAATACATATATATGTATATATTTTTTAGTCTTGACTATTACAATATATCCTGTCATGAATTTTTGCAAATGAGAATTCAAGTCCAAGACTACCCTGAGAGTGAGTGGTCTGATATAAAACCCAAAGCAAAAATAGTATTTGTGACTCTCTGGGTCAACATTTCAGAGATAAAATCATATGAAAATGGATTTGAAACACTGTGAGAAAATAGAAAAGATACAGATAGAAGTTGCAAAAGGAAAAGAAATTTTTGTTTGTGTGTGTGTGTGTGTATCTGTGTGAGTATGTGCATCTGTGTCTGTGTCTGTGTATATTTGTGCTTTTCTAAAATGAGATGAATCAGTAATAGAACTCTATGCTGAAGACAGTCAGAAGCTATTCACTATATACTAAATCAGGGTTGTCTTCATTTCTCCCTTAGACACTGTTTTTGTATAACTACCTATGTGGATTATCTTTTCCCCCATATCTGAACCAAGACAATTTTTCTAGATGTTACTGAATAAATTGTTATCCCTTTCCCCTGAATTTTTGGTTAATTCTCAGAAGATATAATCAAGCCATCACTTTAGGTTAAAAAAGGTATAAAATAAAAATTTACAGTATTCCTGAAAACCACATTCATTTCAGTCATGCAAAAGTCTTAATGATTCCATTTTGGGTTTTCTTGGCAAAGATACTAGACTAGTTTGTCATTTGTGTCTCCAGCTCATTTTACAGATGAGGAAACCGAAGTAAATAGGGTTGAGTGACTTTCTCAGGATCACAAAGCTAGTGTCTGAGGCCACATTTGAACTCAGGAAGATAAAAATTCCTAATTCTAGACCTAGCACTCTATCCATTATGCCTTTTAGTCATACAAAACCATATTCACCATATATATTTATGAATATAGGTGTATATATATATATGTATGCACTATAAATACACATATATGTATATGCTTATGCATATGTATATGATGTATATGTATATGTATGTGTATGTGTATATGTATATGCATATGTTTATGTATGTGTAATTTCCCCTAACTTTGCATTTTTGCATCGAGTTCAAGTTTGTCCATCAGTAATATTAACTTATTCTTCTGAAAAGAAATAAGATTTCTCTTTAAAAAAAAACACATATGCACATCCACAAAAAATAAGAATTCTTCCATTCCAGATTTTAAATAAATAGTAGATAACCATAAACAGATCCTACTTATAAAGATTGAGGAGAGAAGTCATGATACAATTTTCTCCATTAGTTCTTAAATCTTCCATTTTTATGGTGTGCAATTTATTGTTTGCTGATTCAAATTTGACAGTAGTTTAGACTGCTCTAGAAAGGAATTCAATTTCCTTTTTATTTTGCACAACATTCAATTTTAACAGGATTTTTTATGTCAGTGGATTTTAGGAAAGCAATTTCTTGTGTTAAATGCAGTTTGAATTTTGCCCATTTTCTTAATGTAGCTTCACTGCTGATATTTGTGAAAGATTGCAGCTCTGCCTATGTAAATTCACTTTCTTTGTAACCTTTGATTTTAACAGTAGAAAAAATAAGTAGCTTATAACCCTTTACTTGTACTTTTGAATTGCAATTTTTGTTCATTTAGTTTGAATTCAAGTTATTTCATCCATCCATGTGTATCTATTTTCTTCCCCGTTAAAGACTATAGTGATTCTCTTTTTAAATCTGACTGCATTTTTTTCTGAGTTTAAAATAATAAATCCACAGGAAACCATTCTATTGAAGTTCATCTATGCTGTTTTCAAAGTTTTCTTCTTATGTATATGTATTTACAATCTTATTTATATAACATTTTGAGGCTATGAAAAGTGTTTTTATGAATATTTCTTTGCTCTTTATTTAAAAAAGCTTTGGTTTTTTATGAATACTTCAGTTATAGAAAATGAAAATTATGCATCTCTTTCGTCTTTGATTTCTTGATTGTTCTTTTAAATATTCCCTTCAAAATGGATCTACTAAAAATACAAAATAATTATTATTAAAATAAATTGAAGTACCAGGTAGTACCTAGATTATTCATCTCTTTTTAGTATTGTCTTTTTGTAATATATCTCTTTTGTAGATTACATATGACATTCACTTGCATATTCATTATCATATAAACACTAACCCATTATGTGCTTTTCATATCTCTTTATGAGTTCCTTCACATTGTTCCTTTATTTCTTTTTACATTATGGTGTTCTGTGATACAGTCATAGTATTCCTGAGAAAATTTGTACCTAAGACATAATCAAGTACTTGAAACTTCTCAGTACCAAACACTGCATGATTTGCCAAATTTAAAATAGAATGATGACCTAATACTTCTCTCCATTTCCAAATGCAAATATCCAATGCAATGTCACCTCCAAAACTTTCTCATAGCATGATTATAAGCACACACACACACACACACATACACACACACAAACTCCAGTATTTTAAAAGAAATAACATGTGATAATATCAAACATAATTTTATAGTAATATTTCCATGCCATGACCTAAGTAATATTTATATTTCATTTACTTTTATTGTTTCAATGTATTTAGAAAGATTGACTGGTTTTCTATTAATATAAACATCTTTGAAGAAACATGAGATTTATGCCTTGATGTTATTAATATAAAGATATTTTCATATACTAGTCTTTGAAAGATTGTCTTCAGAAACAATTCTTATTTAATTTGAATTTCTAATGCATATATATTTTATACTATTGTTGAAATGGTTCATTGTAAATAAAGATTATTTTAAATATTATCTAATTTGATCTTTATAGTGCAACAAAGTGACATTCTCATGATGATGGACTATAAAAATAATAATGATCAATAAGATGATCCAAGACAAGTCAGAAGGACTCATGATTTAAACAGCTCTTCATTTCTACGGAGTGCAAATTATTGTATAACTTTACATTTTATCTTTTTTTGACAACATGTTTAATACAGAAATATGCTTTCATGATTTCATACATATACTTGTGGGTAGAGAAGAAGTTGGGGAATGAAAGAAAATTTTGAACTCAAAATTAAAAAAAACACTCCATCTATCTATCTATCTATCTATCTATCTATCTATCTATCTATCTATCTAATCTTATAAAATGAGGCCTGAACACCTAAATGATTGGCATAATCTTTGGCACATTATTGTTTCAGATTGAAGTTGAAATAATTTATCTGATGTTCTTTCTAAATTTATGATTTCAAATTTTTTTATTACATTTTTATCCTCCATTACCTTTTTGAGTTATTCTACTTTTTAAAAAGTTACTTTGCCAGTATTCTTAGACATTAACAGGATCAGGTTTAAATTAATTGAGGAAAGTAAGTCATTTGATAAGTCTATAATGCTCCCTTCGAAGAGTAAGCAAACCATATTAAAAATTTCTTTTTCATGACAACATTTCAAAAAAAATAAGTTATATGTCTTCTAAAATTTTTCTCATCATTTTAAAAATATTTAGTTCTTTCAACTACTTCTTGTATCTATTAATCATTAAATGTTTAATAAGCTTCTACTCTGCAACAGGTTGGTTTTGTGCTCAAAGTCATAAGACTCTAGCATAAGACATGGTTTTCCACCCTTTTATTATCTTATACCACCTTCATTATTTTTTTTTTGCGAGGCATTGGGATTAAGTGACTTGCCCAAGGTCACATAGCTATGTTATTATTGCCTGAGGCCGAATTTTAACTCAGGTGCTCCTGAGTCCAGGGCAGGTGCTCTCTCCACTGTGCAATCTAGTTGCCCCTACCACCTTCACTATTTCCTCAAATTGAATCAATCAGAGAAATGGATACTCTTGACTATTATCAGGGTATGATGCTAAAAACACATGAATAAGAATCAGAATCATTCTAAATGTAGATGAAATGTATCTTAGAAATCAGTTTCAAATTCTATCCCTTTTGTTAGTACACTATATCATTGGAAATTCAGTTTCCTTCAGTAGAACATAAGTTGAATGAAATCACTATCATCTGAGGAACCAGTGTGAGAAAATTAAGGATCAACCTCCTATGGTGAAGGAATTAAAATCATAGTTCAAAGAATTTTGCACGCAACTATATGTCAATAAATCTAATAATCTAAGTAAAATGAATGTACATCTACAAAAATCCAAATTGATCAGATTAACAGGAAAGGAAATCCTCAAATATATTTTAGAAAAAAGAAATTGAATAAACTATCAATTAATTCTCTAAGAAAAAATCTCCAGTGCCAGGAATATTTACAAATGAATTTTACCAAACATTTATAGAATGATTAATTTCAATATGATATAAATTATTGGGAAAAATAGAAGAGAGATTGCTACCAAATTTCTTTGAAGAGACAAATATGGTTGTGATGCGTAAACCAGGAAAAATGATACCAGAGAAAGAAAATTATAAACTAATTTGTATCAGAATACTGATAGAAAAGAGTGAATAAAATATTTGGTAGACTGTTTACCAGGAATGTAGGATTGGTTCAATATTAGGGAAACAATCAGTATAATACACCACATCAATTGAAAAATTTACCAAAATCATATAATTGTACAAATAGATGTTAAAAATTTTTGACAAATATATAGCCCCCATTCCTATTAAAAAAAAAAAAACTTGAGGACATAGAAATAAAGAAATTTTCCTTAAAATTATAAGCAGTACAGTTTAAAACAAGGAATGAAGCAGATGCCCATTATCACCACCAATATTATGTTAGAAATACAAAATTATGTTAGTAATAAGAGAAGAAATTGGAAAAGACAATAAGGAAAATGTCTTATTCTTTGCAGATTATGTGATTATATACACCTAGAGAATCCTAGAAATCAACTAAAAATCAGTAACCTAAGCAAAATTGCAGAATATAAAATAAACTCAATTATAAAAATCTGTATTTCTATATATTAATAACAAAGTCTAGCAGCAAAAAATAGAAAAAGAATTTCCATTCAAAATGCCTATAGACAGGGCGGCTAGGTTGCACAGTGGATAGAGCACATGCCCTGCAGTCAGGAGTACCAGTGTTCAAATGTGACCTCAAATACTTAATAATTACCTAGCTGTGTGTCCTTGAGCAAGCCACTTAACCCCATTGCCTTGCAAAAAAAGTAAAAAAAAAACCCTAAAAACTAATAATGTCTACAGACAATATTAATTTTTTTAGACTGACTGCCTAGACAAACCCTGGAGCACTATGAATAAATTTACCAAACAATTTTCAATCAAATAAAGTTATCTGGAAAGTTTTTAATTATTCATCATTAGGTCATGCTAATATAAAAAATAACAATACTACCTAAATGAATCTACTTATTCATTGCCATAAAAATTGAATGACCAAAAATTATCATGTAGAGCTAAAATAAATCATAACAATTTTTTGAAAGAAAAAGTTAAGGAATACCAAGGGAATTAATGGGGGAAAATGCAAAGGAAGGCGGCCTAGCAATGCCATACTAAAACTATATTATAAAGTAGTACTTATCAAAACTATTGGATTGTGTTTTTAAAAAGTGAGTGGTAAATTAGTAGAATAGATTTTTTTCACAAGAGAAAGTAGTAAATGGCCACAGTATTCTATTTGAATGATGAATCTAAAGACTCCAGCTTCTGGGACAATAACTCACTGTTTCATAAAAACTGCTGGGAAAATTGGAAAACAGAAAGACAGAAATTAGGCATGGACCAACATCTCACATTCTTTATCAAGATCAGTTCTAAATATGTACATTATATATCCATAAAGGGTGTTACCTGAAATGAATTAGAAGAGAGAGGATTCATTTATCTCTCAATCTATGGGGAGTAGAAGATTTTATGATCAACAAAAGATAGAAAATGAATAATTTTGATTATATCATTTTTTTTTTAAATACAGCCAAAATGCAACCAAGATTAGAAGGAAATCGGAAAGCTGGGAAACACTTTTTATATCAGTTTTTCTGATAAAAGTCTCATTTCTAAAATATATAGAATTAAGGGAAATTTCTAAGAATACAAATCATTCCCCATACTAAATGGTCAAAGGATATGAATAGAAAGTTTTCTGATGAAGAAATTAAAGCTTTATATAGTTATATATAATTTTATTCTATCACTATTAGAAAAATGCAAACTAAAACAACTCTGAGATATTTGCTAATATATATCAGATTGACTATGGTAGGAACAGGAAATGATAAGTGTTGAAGGCGATATGGGAAAACTGAGACACTAATGTCCTGTTGGTGAAGTTGTGAATGGATATAAATATTCTGGAGAGAAATTTGGAGCTATGCCTAAAGGGCTATAAAACTCTACCTACCCTATGATCCAGCAAAATCACTTTTAGGCCTATATTCCAAAGAGAACATTACCAAAAATAAATGAAAGGAAAAAATCCACTTCTACAAAAATATTCATGACAGGGGTGGCTAGGTGGTTCAGTGGATAGAGCACCGGCCCTGGAGTCAGGAGTACCTGAGTTCAAATCCGGCCTCAGACACTCAATAATTACCTAGCTGTGTGGCCTTTGGAAAGGCACTTAACCCCATTGCCTTACAAAAACTAAAAAAAAAAAAAATATTCATGACAACTCTTTGTAGTTTCAAAGAATTGGAAAATGGTGGGATGCTCATTAATTGGTACATTGCTGAAAAAATTGTGGTATATGAATGAAATTATGAGAGGAAAGATTTCAGAAAAAAAAATGAAAAGACATTTTAACTGATGTAGAATGAAGTGAATAGAAGCAGGAGAACATTGCACACATTGACAGTAACAATGGGTGATCATCGGCTATGATAGACTTAGCTCTTCTCAGCAATATAGTGAAGAAAGACAATACTAAAAGATTTTTGATGGAAAATGCCACCCACATCCAAAGAAAAAACTATGAATTTTTAATTCAGATCATAGCATAGTTTTTCTCTTTTTTAAAAAATTTGTTGGTTCTTTTTTCTTTGAGAAAAAAAAAGGACAAATAATGAGTGAAAGGGTAGATTAGATGAAAACAGGGTTAACAATAATAAAATTGTTATCCATATAATTAGACTGTACATGTATAACTATTTATAAATGTGGAAAGAGGTGAAAAATTGGACTCATTTGAACTTAATTATTAACTAGTATTATTTAATATGACAAAAGTAACAATTTTTCTAAAGAACAATTTATTGAATGTCAAATCAAAATATATCAAGAATCTCTTGGAAAATCATGAACTTAAAAAAGTACTGGTAGATTCAGTCTTTAAACAAGATTACACGTAATTTATTCCTAAATGACCTGTATGTTTTCTATGTGTGTATGTGTATATGTGTGTATGTGTGTGTGTGCAAAAACATATGTATCAGTTGAAATACATTTTTCCATTGAACCTATTACAATATAGCAAGATAAATCAACCTGGCAAACTATTATTTGATAAATATATATACAGGCACATTTGTCTTATAACAATATCTTATCTCATGCTTACCTACTCGGTGACCCTATGTAACATTGCTTCTCTTAGTTCTCCTCTGGAAAATGAGTTGGTAAAAGAAATGGCAAATGACTCCAGTATATCTTCCAAGAATGTCCTAAAATATCTTCATGAAGAATCAGGCAAATTGAAATAATTCAATAATAGAATGAAAGAAATTATAAACTGGTACTTTTGGTTCTTTTATTTTATAAGGTAAGTGCAAAAATGTATATGAATAAAATATGGAAAGTCATAGCCTCCAGATTTATGGAAAGGGGGAAATGGTGTATCTATGGATAGAGAATATTGCTAAAAAGATAAAATTTTGATTCATGATTTTTAAAAATTATACCACCTTTTTTGTGTGACTGTCCTATGGCATAAGGGAATCTGTTGTGGAATGACATGAGTTTCACTGTTTACTCTTGCTTTCTCTACATGGACTCATAGTGCTCATTTTTCTCATCATAAATCTGACTTTCAATATGGATTGTTTTTGTCCTCAGCCAAATGTATATGTTGGGTCAGTTGTTCACTCAGAGATGCGGAGAAAATAAGCCTTTGAATATATCTGAATGCTGTGAGTTATATGTCAGGGCAATAGGAATCAGTACAAGGCTATATCTTATTAGTAAATTATAAAAAAAGTTGAAAAGGTATAAAGAGTGGAAGGGGACCAAAATATAAGACACATGTGTTCATGCTAAAATATAATGTAGATATGACACTGAATTGGAGTACATAGAGACATAGTTACATTTTGGTTGATCTTTCAGATAGGAATGCCTGGTTCCATGGGAGCAACATATTCCTGAGGAGATAAGAACTACTCCAAAATGTCCCTCTCATAAGGAGATACCTAAACCCTGACACTGTAGATTTCCTAATGCTTATCAATTTTCATGACAAGGTTCAGGGCACAGAAAGGATATTTGAGATATCAGCATGAAATAGTGAAAGACAAATTTGTACTTGGCAAGATATTATTATTACTGGACATACAGAAATTTTAATCTTTAAAAATATTACTGACTTCTGGGGGGGCAGCTTGATGGCATAATGGACAAAGCACTGACCCTGGAATTCAAATCTGACCTTAGACACTTAACGATTACTTATCTGTATGATTTCTTTCAATATTTTTTCAATGCACACTTTTATGACCTTTTGGTATAGTTCCAAATTGCTCTCTAGAATGACTGAATCACTTCACAATTCCACCACTAGTATTTCAGTGTCTCAATTTTCCCACATCTCATGTGAAATTTTTAATTCCCTTTGTCATATTAGCAAATGTGATAGTGGTACAATGTGAGGTGGAAGCTCACATTTGTTTTATTTAGTATTTGTCAAATCTAACATTTTAAATGACTATAGATAGTTTCGATTTCATCATCTGAAAATTTCCAAACATATTATTTATCCAACTGTCAATTGAGGAATGTATTGTATTCTTCTAAATTTGACTCAGTTCTCTATATAGTGAAGACAAAAAGTTCTTTGTTATCAGGGAATCTTGTAAATTTTAATCAGATATGATTACTAATGATGCATTTCCTTCAATTCTGTTTTCACTTATTAATTCTTTTTTCTCTCTCCATTCACCTTGTCTCTCTTCCAAAGTGTTATTTTTCTGACCAGTATTTCTCCAATTCACTCTCCTGTACTTTCACTACCACCTGTTATTTTATCTCCTTCATTTCCTACTTTCATTTAAGGTAACAAAGATTTCAATAGTCAATTGAGTAAGGTTCAAGCATTTTCCACTACACCCCCAATTTCCCTCCAGTCTATGATGATATGATAATGTTTTTCCTTTGTTCTTGAAGAAGACCATATCATCAGGGAGGTTTTGCCATGACAAGTATTGGAATTGCATTTAAGTGAAGGGAGGCTGTGATAAGACACCAACCTCACTTTTTCCTCCAGTCATCTGGGTCCAATGGTCAGATATGAATTAGGATAACTAGAGATGGCTCAGGATGCAAGGCAATAAGATTTAAACAACTCAAAAGTCACACAGCTATCAAGTTTAAAGTGTTTGAAGTCAAATTTGAACTCAGGCCTTCCTTACTCCAGGGCTTGTATTCTTTCTACTACACCATCTAACAGCCTTCTCCACTGAATAAGTCATTTCTTGCCTCTTTTTTTTGAGATAATATTCCACATTCTTCCTCTGTCTTTCCCTTTCTCATAGTGCATTCCAATTTTGAACTCAATATTTTTATTGGATGTCACCCTATATCCTTTTTTATTGTCATTAGAAGCATACTTTTCTGTTAAAATCTTGTTATAAACCATTTAATATTATTGAATCCCTGATGTTTTCTCTTTGTCCTTTTATATTTCTCTTGAATTTTTTATTTCAAAGTCAAATGTCTTATGTAACTCTGGTTTTTACATCAGGAATGCTTTTCATGAAATATTTACTATTTTCCCTTGAATAATTTTATTCAGATTTTCTGGGTAGGTGATTCTTGGTGGCAAACCTAGTTCCTTTGCTTTCCCCAATATCACATTTCCAGCACTTTGATCCTTTAATATAGAAGCTTTTAAAATAATGTGATATCCTGAATTTGGGTTTATGATGGTTGAATCATTTCTTTCTGTTTTTTTAGCAATATTTTCACCTTAATTTGGTTTTGGAATATGGTTATAATATTCCTGGGGTATTTACATTTGGGAACTTCTGGCAAGAGGTGATTGAGGGTTTCCTTCCATTTTTATTTCCCCTTCTGGTTTTAGGATATCAGAGTATGTTTTCTTGATAATTTCTAGAACTATGACATTCAGACCATTTTTTTGAATGTTGCTTTCATGAAGAAAAATAATTCTAATATCATATTTCTTTGTTCTATTTTCCAGGTCAATTCTATTTCAGAGAAGCATTTCACATTTTCTTCTGGTTTATTTATTATTCTTTTGATTTTGTTTTATTGCTTCCTAATTTTTCATGGAATTATTAGTTTTCATGTGTCCAATACAATTTCTTTTTTGGTTTTTTGGGTGATTTGCAAGGTAATGGGGTTAAGTGACTTGCCTAAGGTCACACAGCTAGGATAATTATTAAGTGTGTGAGGCTGGATTTGAACTCAGGTCCTCCTGACTCCAGGGCCTGCTCTATCCACTGAGCAACCTAGCTGCCCTCCAATTCAAATTTTTAAAAATTATTTTCTTCAGTGTGCTTTTGTATCTCCTATTCTATTTGGGCAATTCTACATATTTAGTTCTTCTCTTCAGTGAATTTTGGGATCTCTTTTATCCTTTTAGTCTTTTCTGCTTTTTAAGGAATTATCCCCAGTTGGGTTTTGTGTTTCTTTGATCATTAGAGTATTCTGTATATTAAGATATTATTTTCTTTAGCTTTTTTCTTTTAAAAGAATGTTTTTGTTGACTTTTTTCATAATTTCCTCACATTATTTTCCTTTCTATATTTTTTTCTTTCTCATTTGAGCTTGAAATTTTATTTTGAGCTCTTTAGGACTATTTTTTTGGTACTGAGACCAATTCATATTTTTCTTTGAGTCTTTGCATGTAGAATTTTTTTATTTTATGAACTCCTCAATTTGCAAGTTTCTATAGTCATTTTTTCTTGTTCCTATTATTTTTTGCTCATTTATCCAACCTATTTCTTGACTTTTAAAGTGATATTAAAGTTGTTATTTGTCCCTGGAGTAGAGGGAGAACTCTCTAAAACTTCAGGTTTTTCATATTACTATTTACAGAGCTAGTTCTATAAGTTTATAATTTTTAATCTAAAGAGAGGTGGAAATTCATTTTCTCCTGGCCTGTGCTCTTTTCTTGAATGACTCAAACATTCTTTTCCAGACTGGAACTATGAACATAGTTCATGTTCCACTACTCTCTAGAGTATGCTAGTGCTCTTCCTTGCCCTGTGACTATGACCTGATGTTTTTTGGAAGCTATCACTGATGATTCATTATTGGCTAAGGACTGCTACTTTCTTGCATTGATGAAGTCTGCACTGGAATGAACTCTGCATTCATCCAAATTTGACATACCTTTGCTGTCTGGCTTCTAAATTGTGCTGGGCTGGAAAATTGTATCATCCTAAGCTTTTGTTGCTTTTGCCACTCCAGAATTCTTTATGAGTCATTAGTTGAAAAATTGATTTTATGGGCATTTGGGAATACTCATTTGGATATCTGCCTTTACTAAGACAAGTTGGCCCATAGTCTAGTCTTTTAGTAATATTTTCATTATTTATTTTTAATTTATATAATTTATTATTCTTTAACAATTCTATAAGCTATAGCCATTTTAAGGGAAGGCTTACATGGTGGCCTCAAGACTACAAAGAATTATCTTACAAGATACAACTAATACAATAAATTTAATATCTAAAGGGAAGTAATTAATTAGGAAATTAATTCAGAAAAATCTTCATAGCAAGTTTCTTTTGTAATGGTTTTATGTCCAAGTTTTAAAAGTAACCAGTTCAGGGGCAGCTAGGTGGCGTAGTGGATAAAGCATGGGCCCTGGAGTCAGGAGTACCTGGGTTCAAATCTGATTGCAGATGCTTGATAATTACCTGGCTGTGTGACCTTGGGCAAGCCACTTAACCCCATTTGCCTTGCAAAAAATAAAAATAAAAAAAATAAAAAAAGTAAAAGGTTCAAGATTAAAAGAATCAAAGCCTATTGTCAAATATTCTAAAGATATGAAAACACATTTTTAAATGAATGAAGTAAATTTTTTCTCCTGTCACATTAAAAAGGCTCCAAATCACTACTATTTAAATAAATATGAATAGAAAATTATGGGATTCTTCCTTGGGTCCATTAGATCAGAAAATATGATACAAAAGGAAAATAATAAATGTGAGAGAGGTAATTAGGAAACTGGCAACATCATTCAATATTAAATTACCTGTGAAGTAGTGTAAGAATTCTTAAAACTCTTTAGAATTATAGATATGTACTATAAGTGTTTATCCTTTGACACAGCTTTATGAGTGCTAGACTTATACTTAAAGCAGATCAAAGCAATAGAAAGAGATCCAAGTTGCTACATGTTATACACAAATATGCACATATCTTATGCATCCATGTATATATATATATATATATATATATCTGAGTATATATATATATATACATATATATGCATATAGACTCTTTTAGAAGTGACAAAAAACTGAAGAGATTAATTTGTTAAGGAATCTCTGATAAAGTTTCACTATGTGAATATGATGGAATATCATTATGTGGAAAAATATGGAAATAAATAATTTGAAATAAAAATGAAAATATATAAATTGATGAATGAACTAAACAAAATCAGAATTATTTATGTAATAGCATCAATATTATATAAAAATAAATTTGAAGAATATAACTAATTAACAGTAAAATGAGCAAAATGCCAAGAAAAATCTAAATACTAACCACAAAGTAAAGAAAAACAATTTTGCAAAAGTCATAACAATTGTGATCAATATAATGATAATTCATGATTATAGAGAGTCATAACAATAATTTTAGGTTGCAGAATAAGACTGCATAAGGCATGAGGTAAGTTCTATTGCTGACTAATTATAGATATTGTTACAGGGTATTTCATTTTCTTCCCACCCCTTTTGTGATAATTTACTTTTCTGCCATTATATGTAAAGTGTTGCTTAATATTCATTTTTAAGTTTTTTACTTTCATATTCTATCAGTCCCCAACTCCTCTTCATTTCTTTCAGATTATAATCAATCTGATGTATGTGAAACATATGTAAACAGAACATATATCTATATTAGTCCGTTTGTGAAAGAAAATGAATAAGAGAGAAAGAAAGAAAGATAGAAAGAAAGAAAGAAGAATAAGAGAATAAGAGAAAATAGTATTTTTCAATCTATATTCATATATCAGTTTTTCTTATGGAAGCATATTGCATTTTTTCAATATGAGTCCTTTGGGATTATCTTGGATCATTATGTTATTGAGAAAAATTCATTCACAATATTTCCTAATATAATATTACTGTTATTGAAGTGATTATAATAAGGTAAAATATTTTAAAGAAAAAAATGGAAAAAGGGAAGAACAAATTATTAAAATTGACTAAACCCTTATTTTGTTTCAGGAACTAGTCAAAAAAGCTGAATACTGTGGTAGTGCTGGATTATTGATTTTACTTGTTTCTCTTTGTTGTATAAGACTTCACACAGACAACCTAGTATTCAAATATTTATAATCTAAACACAAACATACAGAAAAATTTTGTTTGTTTTTTTGCTTCTTCTTTGGATATTCCAGAGGTTTTTGAGTTCAGGAGTTCCTGTCTCCTTCAGGGCCTGAGGGGAGATTTGAGTGAAAGTGGTTTGACCTGCCAGATATTCACCAGGACAAGGAGTATTTCATGTAGGTTTTTGAATGTGCAATGTCTAGCATAGTGGGCATCAAGTGAGGATGAGTTTAATATGTATAGTTGAATTAAATTCAGATAGATGTCAAATGTTTCCAAAAATTTGTTATGTTCAAATAAAGTTTCCATTTTCTAGTTAAGTTCTATTTACTCCAAAAATTGAGGTGTATATATAAAGTATAAGGTAGGGGCAGCTAGGTGGCACAGTGGATAGAGCACCAGCCCTGGAGTCAGGAGTACCTGAGTTCAAATCCAGCCTCAGACCCTTAATAATTACCTACTTTTGTGGCCTTGTGCAAGCCACTTAACCCCATTGCCTTGCAAAAACCTAAAAAAAAATTTTAGGTTATCATACCTCACAGCTTCCCCAACCCACAAGAATTTGAATAATCCATTTAAAAACTTTTATCATTCAAAGAAGTAAAGATTATGTCATACTGTAAAAAAATCAAAAAAGATTCACTCCTAAAGCAAATGTGCTTCAATTGATATTGATAATAAATTATTGTGGACTAAGTGAGAAGAAAGTATATGCCATCTGCTGCATTGCATCCTCTTGCTGAATCTGGTTTGCATATCTTTTAAATAGAACTTAATTGATTATTTTTTGTTTTTTGTCCATTCCTCTCAAATATTACCCAGAAATTCAAAAGATATAAAAAGAAATAAAAAGACAATTGAAAAAAGAAGAGAAAAATAATCAGGGGTAATAATACATAAAACAGCATGAGGTTATGTGCAATATTGTATATGTTTAGATTTCCTCCACAAATTGCAAAGAAATTGGGTGGGCATCCTACCATATTTATTCTTTGGGGTGCTGTTTGTTCTTTGAAATTTTGTGACATTTATATTATTTGGTTGTGGCTGTTTATTCAGTTTAATTGTTGTAGTCATTGTGTTTATTGCTTCTTTGGGAATACTGAAATTTTCATAATTTCCTGTATTTCTTTGCGTGTCTATAATCATTGCATTCCTTGCTTTGGATATAGGACAATGTCCAATTATGTTCATATACCACAATATGTCTATGTATTTAGTAATCAACAGAAATCTAAATTGTATTCATTACTTTATTTAAAAAAATTATATATGTTGTATTTGAGACATCTTTTTTTTTTGTAAAAGATCTTTAATTCTTTTAGTATATTCCTACTGGTAGAATCTCTGCATAATAGATTTTGGAACTTTTAGTCACTTTATTTACATAATTTTGAATTACTTTTTAGAATGATTGCATTAATTTTTATATCAATAAATGAAA
The DNA here is from genome assembly GCF_037893015.1 of Macrotis lagotis. Taxonomy (NCBI): domain Eukaryota; kingdom Metazoa; phylum Chordata; class Mammalia; order Peramelemorphia; family Peramelidae; genus Macrotis; species Macrotis lagotis. Next base: position 147,244,408 of record NC_133663.1, on the reverse strand, counting down.
AATTGTTGTTCCTATCTCTTTACAATCCCTCTAACATTGACCAATATATTGCATCATTGTAATTAGTTTACTAGGTGTGATATTCACTTCTTTTAATACTAGTGATCCAGAACATTCTTTTTAAAAAGTCTGTTATCATCCTTTGCCCTCTTATCTACTCTGGAATTTATTGCTGTTGTTCTTAAGTATTTATTTCTTTAATATCAAACCTTAATCTGAGAAATTTCAAAAAAACACATTTTTCTCAAATAACCATTACATTTCTCATTCCAAATGTATTCATTTTCTTTTTGCAAAAAGATTTTCAATTTAAATATTAATAGATAAGTAAATATATTCATTTCATATTTTACAATTACTTTTAGTTTTTTATGGCTCTGGAGAGTAAGATAAGTTTAGGTGACTTTGCATAGCTCTCCCCCACTTAAAACCTATTTACTTGCATAATAGCATCACCTTCCTATGTCATGATATTCTTGAAGATCAAAGGAAAAACAACAGAAATCTGTGGAAGAGAATGGAGATAAAAATAGACATTAGATACAAAGATAAAAAAGTACATAAGGGAGAAAAATTTATGTACTCTGTGTTACTAATAACTATGGACTTTACAGTTTGATGACATTAATACATTACAGAGCATACAAAGCACATGAAACTTTGTTTTAATCAACTTCAGTCTTAATCCTTCTAAACTTGAGATAGAAATGTCCTTTACTCTTCTACACTTAAATACAGAATTCACAAGCTTCTTCATCTTACAATTCTCCTTGAATAATTATTTATAAATTATGACCTTAATGTGAATAGCTATGAGAATTAAGTGGAAAAATTGAAAAAAACCTTGAGGTCATCTATTCAGTCCAATCAAACCAATTAGTTACTTTTCCAGATGTTCTGCTGTCTAAACACATCAAAGCTCATGACAAATGGCTCAGATTAATTCTCTGAGCAAGATCAACTACCTGAGATAATATTTCTCTACCATAATATAGCTGAAATTTCTAATTTCCCTTTTCTGTTTTTACTTTTTCAATAAGGATGAAGAGAAAATTCTCCTTTCTTAAGACGTAGGCAGATGGTAATCGCTGAACTTTCAGTCTTTGTTCAGTTAAACACAAGCTATGAGAACTGAAGTCTCCTATTTGATGATTGACTAGCCTTGCTATTAGTCTCTTTAGATTACTCCAGCCAAATAATATTTCTAAACTTCTATTATTTCTTCAATCTTCTCTTGCCACTTTGTTCATTCCTATCTCTGAGGTATGCATATAATTCAGTATCCTTTATCAACATAATACAAAGAAATCTGGTTTTCATATTCAATTACAGTGGCAATTCTCCAAATTTCTATGAAGAACTTGATAACTATTTTAAAATCATGCTATAGCCAACAAATATCTAAATGATTTCATCAGGTTTTTTTAAAATTTGTATCTATTTTTGTGATAAAATACTAATTTCTAAATGCACTCAGGTCTGATGATGTCTGTAGCTTTAGTGACCACGAAAGTTCCCCAATGCAATTTTTGTCTTTGTAATGTTTCTTTATAATTATATTTCTTAAGTTTCCTATGAAAAAAATGTTTCTTTTTTCCCCAAGAAAATAAATCATCAAACTATTCACATATATGTATTTCTGGTATTATCCTCATTTTTACAAAGTGATTATAGTACATGTCACAGTTCATTTTCTGCCACAAATTTTAAAATACCTTCTGAAAAGTTTTCATTCATATATATGTATATAAACATATTTATGTTCAATTTTTTATTAAGTCAAACAATTTTCCCTCTTCATAGAAATTACAATTTTAATCTATAACAGTAAAAATATCTTAACTGATATATTAAAATATTTGATCATTCACAGAAGGATTTTTCTGTTTCTCTTAACACTATATTACCTTCAAAGGACAATGTATTTTAAACTTAAAATTATTTATCTATAAGGAATTGCACAATACTGAGTGAACTTTCTTAGCCTTCAAAATCTACTAAAATTGATTTTGGAGCTTAATCTACCATCATTCTGGTGATTTTTACTATTCTACTCTTAAGGAACTCTATATTATTTATTGCTCAATATGATGTTTTATACAGTGAAAAAATGCACTGGATTTGGAGTCACAAGGAAAAGAATCAAATTTTAACTTTGACAATTATTTTAATTTGATATGAGGCAATCATTTTGCTTAAGTACAAATTTTCTCATCTTCAATGGAAGAGTTTAGATTCCATGAGTTCTGAGGATACTTCTTCTCTAAACTGTATTTGACCAATTACAACACTTAACTTCAAAGAACACTGCCAGAAGAAATTGGAATATCTCCTTTAATTTAATTTCAATTCCTTATTCATTTTAGATTAGTTTAGATCAGAATGTCAATTTTGACATAAATAATTTCCTTTTTCTATTCATAAACTAAATCATGAATTTAATATATCAAATGTTTAAACAATGTGCTATTGACATTTATTATGTCAGAAGTATAGATGACATTCTCATCAAATTTTCAAATGATTTCATGCCAGAAGCAAAAGTCATTATACAAATTCATTGTGATGCATGCCACAATTGTTTTATTAGCAACCAGGTCATATATAATCAAACTAAGCTAGGGAATAGCATAAGTCAATATTGGATTGGCATGGGATCCCCTTACCTTAAAGAGCAGTTTTTCATGGATGAGATTAGGGTCCAACACCTAACTGAAAGGAGCATACTATTCAAGTATATAAATATATGATATCATCCTACAATGGTGACCTCTCTAAACTTATGAAACCCCAACTTCACATAAGCTGCTGCCATACAGAGAACGAAGTTAAGGAGGTGAATAGAATGTTAGAAAACCTAGGTATGATAGACCTCTGAAGAAAATTGAATGGGAGAGAAAGGAATATATCTTGTTTTCCCTGTAGTAGATGATACTTATAAACAAATTGGCTGTGTATTAGGGAATTAGAGATATCATATTGAAATAAATGAAGAAAGGTAGAAATATTGAATACTTTCTTTTCGGGACATGATGCAAGAAAGATCAAATGCATTAAAGGGCCTTGGAAAGATATATCTAAAATTAATTGGAAAGAATGAATGGATCAAACAACAAATCATAAAAATGAATTACTGTATTAATGATTACATTCAAGACAATAACAATAGTGAGACATTATATCAAAATTTAAGGAATGTAATCAAAGCAGTTATTAGAGGATATATTATATCTCTAAATGCTTATATGAATAAATAGAGAAAGAACAATGAACTAAGTATGCAACTAAAAATGTTAGAGAAAGAATGAATTAAAAATTCCCAATTAAATACCAAATTAGAAATTCTGAAAATTAAAGGTAAAATTAATGAAATCGAAAGCAAGAAAACAATTGGAAAAAAATAAATAAAGCAAACAATAAAACAGATGCACTTTTGGCTAATTTGATTTAAAAAAAAGAAAGAAGAAAACAAAATTAATGGTATCAAAAATGAAATTAATGAATTAATGACCAACCAGGAGGACTTAAAGTAATAATTCATAACTATTTTACCCAATTACATGCTAATAAATTTGATAATCTAAATCAAGTGGATGAATATTTACAAAAAATTACCTAGGTTAAAAGAAGAGGAAATTAAATATTTAAATAACCCTATATCAAAAAAAAGAAATTCAACAAGTCATCAATGAACTCCCTAAGAAAACTCTCCAGAAGCAGACAGATTCACAATTGAATTGTTTCAAACATTCAAGGAAACATTAGCTCCAATTCTATACAAATTCTGAAAAACTAAGTGAAGATGGACCTCTGCCTAATTTGTTCTATGACATCAATATGGTGCTGATACCTAGACCAGGAAGAGTCAAATAGAGAAAGAAAATTATAGACCAATTTCCCTAATCAACTCTGGATGTGAAAATTTTAAATAAAATATTAGCAAAGCTATTACAGCAAGTTAACTCTAGGAAAATACTCCATGACCAAGCAGGATTTATACAAGGAATAGAGAGTTGATTCAATTTTAGGAAAATAGTTAACATAATTGACTATATCAATAACAAAGGTAATAGAAACCAGATAATTATCAGATGCTCAAAAAGTTTTTGACAAAAATATAGTACTCATTCGTACTAAAAACACTAGAAAGTCTAGGAATAAATGGATTGTTCCTAAAAATTATAAGCAGTATATATCTGAAATCATCAACAAGCATTCCATGCGATGAGGATAAGCTGGAAGCATTTCCAATAAGATCAGGGGTGAAATAAGGATGCTGTTATCTCCACTATCATTCAATATTGTATTAGAAATGTTAGCTTCAACAATAAGAGAGGAAAAAGAAATTGAAAGAATTAGAATTGGGAATGAAGAAACAAAACTCTTGCTCTGAGATGAGATGATATGATGGTATACCTAGAGAACCACAGAAAAGCATAAAAAAAAGAAACTACTGGAAACAATTGGCAACTTTAGCAAAGTTGTAGGATATAAAATAAGCCCATATAAATTCTCAGCATTTCTCTATATTATTAGCAAGATACAGAAGCAAGTGATAGAGAAAGAAATCTTATTTCAAATAAGTTAAAACAACATAAAATGCTTGGGAGTCTATCTGCCAAGGCAGACTTAGAAATTTTATGAAAATAAGTATAAAATACTTTTCACACAAATAAAATCAGTTCTAAATAATTGGACAAATATTAATTGCTCATGGATAAGCTAAACTAATATAATAAAAGTGAATGTTCTACCTAAAATAAATTACATATTTTGTGACATTCCAATCAAACTTCCAAAAATTACTTTATTGAGTTAGGAAAAATAGTGACTAAATTCTTATGGAAGGACAAAAGATCAAGAATTACAAGAAAATTATTTAAAAATGTAAATGAAGGTGGCCAAACCATACAGATCTAAAATTATAAAGTGTCAGTCATCAAAACTGTCTGGTACTGGCTAAGAAATTGACTGGTCGATCAGTGGAATAGATTAGGTACAAAAGATACATCAGGAAATGACTATAGTAATTTACGTTTTGATAAATTCAGAGTTCAGCTTCTGGGATTAGAACTAACTCTTTGATTAAAAACTACTGGGAGATAGTATGGCAGAAACTAGGATTAGAAAAAGATCTCATACTCTATACCAAGATAATGTCAAAAATGGATGCAGAATTTAGACTTAAAAGACATGATTAAAAGTAAATTAGGGAAACAAGGAATAGGTTACTTGTAAGATATATAGAAAGGAGAGCAATTCATGACCAAAGAATAGGTAGAAAATATTTTATAAAGGACACAGGATAATTTTCATTACATTAAATATTTTTTTTTGCACAAGCAAATCTACCATAACCAAGATCAAAAGGAAGGTAGTAAAGATAGAAATATTTTTTCAACATATTTTTCTGACAAATGGCTCATTTCTAAATTATATAGAGAAATACATCAAATTTAAATAAAAAAGTTATTCCCAATTTATAAATCATTAAAGCATATGTAAAGACAATTCTTGCATGAAGAAATCAAAACTACCTATAGTTATATGAAAAATTGTTCTAAATCAGCATTGATTAGAAAAATGCAAATTAGAGCATCACTGGGGTATCACTTCACACCTCTCAAATTGGTCAATATGAACAGAAAGGATAATGATCAGTGTTGGAGGGCATATGGGAAAGATGATTCACTTATGAGGTTTTGGTGGAGCTGTGAACTGTTCTATACTTTCTGAAAAGCAATTTGGAATTTTGTCCAAAGGGCAATAAAAATGTACATACCCTTTGATCCAACAATACCACTACTAAGTCGGCATCCTGAAAAATGAAAATGGGGTACAAATTCCACTTGTACAGAAAAAAATCATAGCAGCTCTTTTTTGAAGTGACAAAGGGATGGCTGAAAAATTTCTGGTGCATGTGATGGAACACTATTGTTCTACTAGAAATCAGGAGGGGTGGGATTTCAGAGAAACCTGGAAAAACTTGACTGACTTGATGTTGAGACAGATGAACAGAAACAGAACAACATTTGTATACCCTAACCACAAACAACATGGCAGGGGTGGGGTAATAATCAACCTTGATGGATTTTTTCATTCCTTTAGTGCAATAATCAAGGACAATTTTAGGGGATTTGAGATGGAAAATACCCTCTGTATCTAAAAAAACGAATGGTGGAGTTTAAACAAAGACCAAAGTTTATTATCTTCAATTTTGAAAAGCTGTCTTATGTATTATGCAAATTTGTTATCTTTGATGTTTTTCTTTCTTAGTTTTGGATCTGATTCTTCTCTCACATGTTCAGTTTCAAACTATGCTCATCCTGTATGCAAATATAAAGCCTATATCAGATTGCCTTTTATTGGGGGAAAGGGGGAGAGAGTAGGGAGGAAAGGAGAAAAATGTAAAACTTGAAACCTTGCATGTAATAGGAAAAAAAAAGAAAATATTTATATAATTAAAAAAGAGAAAGAGAATAAATAACTTACTTCATAATCATGAGGAACTTTAAATTCTCTTGTATTCTTGCATTTTTTATTCTGCTCACTTGTATCTTTTACTAAATCACTAGGAAAAAACTTAGTTTTGTGTCCTCATTATGTAGCATCACTGGACTAAACCCAGGAAAATCACAAAATTAGTTTCCAAAAATGACCTTGAAAGCCCAAAAATGACCTTCAAAGGCTGAGAGTATTGAGTTAAATCTAAAAAAGATGAAATTCAATAAAGTTAAATGCACACAGGTTAAAAAAAAACTTAGCAAGTAGAGGATATGAAATAATATGAATAAATAGCAGTTTAGCTAAAAATATCTGAGAATATTGTTTCAATTTAAGTTCAATATGAGTAAGTAGTGAGAAATGTCTGGGTGTGTTTGTGTGTGTGTTTGTGTGTGTGTTTCTGTGTCTGTGTGTGTGTGTTCGTGTGTTGGGGGGGAGTGATGTTAATGAAATGCTAATGAGATTTTGTGCAGCATCAAGAGGCATAGGTTCCCAGAAGTGTTAGTCCCTCTCTAATATGCCCTTGTCAGACCTCATCTGGAGAATTAAATTCAAGTGTACACAAAGGTTTACAAAGAAAATTGATAAACAACATAATGTATAGTTGGGGGCAACCAAATAGTGAAAGGACTTGAGTTCATGTCATAGGGGACTAATAAAAAGAATTGGGAAGATTTTGTTTGGACAGGAGAAGATTCTGGGAGGTCATGACAGTTATTTTAAAGCATTAGTATGTTTATAATGTGGATTTGTTCTCTTTGTGTCAAATATTCACAAACAGCTGCACTGAATGGAATTTTCAAAGATATCACCAGTAGCAATCTAAGATAGATACATAAATAGATATTGTAGATTTAAAAATCTATTATTAAATGTTGAATACTGCTGGGAATTGTGCTTAGTACTCAGAATACAAATAGAAGAAAATATAGAAGTTTATAGTTTAAAGAAGCATAGATTCCAGTAAGTGAGGGCAAAACTTAAAGGGGAATTAGAACATGACCAGAGAAACAAGGCATCTGGTTGGAGGTAGAAAAGACAGAATAAGTAGGAAGAGAAGTGAGTAACATGTACAGGGCTTCTAAAAACACTGCCATTTTGAACAGAGAATAATCATTTACCAAATAGGCTGGGTGGAATCATCATCAGTGGAGTATATAAAGGCTGATAGGGAGTTGGAACAAATATGAGAGTGAGCTACATGTAAATTAAGATTCAATGCAGGGTTTATGGGGAAAAAGGAATAATTAGAATGGTCCAAAAGCAAAAGAAAAAAAAAGAAATGAGTTGCTTCAACACATATTGGATTTTGTCTCCATGGAGGTCATCTATAAGTGAATAAATGGTCTTTAGTGAGATATGTGTAGTGGGAATACTTTTTTAAACTTCATTTTTATGTCAATAGTATTTAATTGTTTCCAATTATATATAGATATAATTTTTAACATTTTTTCTAAATTTTTTTCCCTGTGCCCCTTCCTGCCCCCCTCCTCAAGATAGTAAACAATCTAATATAGGTTGTACATGCACAAAAATGTTAAATAAATCTCCATATCACTCATGATGTGAAAGGAGTATTAGAATAAAAGGGAAAAAAAGAAAGAAATAGAACAAATTAAAAAGCAAAAATAGTATTTTTTGATTTGCATTCAGATTCCATAGTTTTTTCTCTGATTATGAATGGCATTTTCCATCACATATTTTGAAATCATCTTTGATCATTATACTGATGAGTTAAGCTTATCATACTGGATCATCACAAAATGTTGTTATTTCTATGTTCACTGTTTTTCACTTCACACTTCATTAATTCATGTAAGTCCATGTTTTTCAGAAAATTTTCTGCTTATGATTTTTTTATAAAATGATGGCATTCCATTGCGTTCATATATTACAGCTTGTTCAGCCATTCTCCAATTAATAGGCATTCTCTCATTTTCTAATTCTTTATTATCACATAAAAAGAAACTATAAATAATTTTTGTCATGTTAGTCCTTTTTCCTTTGTTTGATGATCTCTTTGGGCTAAAGACCTAGTGGTATTGCATAGTTCCTCATTGCTTACCAAAATGATTGCATAAGGTAATACCTTCACCAACAATGTATTAATGTTTCAGTTTTCCCACATCTCCAACATTTATATTTTCCTTTTCTGTCATATTAACCAATCAACGATATGAGATGATACCTTTAATGGTATTTCTCTAATTAATAAAGGCTTTGAACATTTTTCATATAACTATATATTTTTAATTTCTGCATCCAAGAACTGCCTATTCATATCATTTTGTCATTTATGGGGATCTCAGTCTTTTATGGTTTGAAATGCATGTCTCTAAGGCTTCTTGAATTGTTCAAATATTTTGAGTTCTTGTTTCTGAGTATTAGGGTTTATTCACCAAGTCAAGATAGTCAATTTATTTCTGATACTAGTCATTGGGATTTAATTACATTAAAAAAGATTTTCTAAATTGAGAAAATTAAAATGTTCACTCTCTTTAATCATCTCACAATGAGCATATTATTATCATTCAAAGAGAATATAATTAAAATTTCAAATAAAGACATATGTATGGAGAGAGAGAGAGAGAGAGAGAGAGAGAGAGAGAGAGAGAGAGAGAGCTAATAGATAACTATATTCTCTTAGATCCGGAGTGAGAAGATTTGAGATTAAATGATATCACTGAAAAATTACAGTCTATGTGACAATTGCAACCTTATGAGCAATTATAATATGTAATCAGCTATGTTTCTGACTTTCCCAAGTCACAGATTTTTTTCATCTGTAGAATAAGAGGATTGTACTATATGGTATCTAAAGTCCTTTTCTATTCATACTATTCAAATTTATCAATTAATTTGGATATCTATTATTTATCCCTCTTCAATCTCACCCCCCCACACACTTTCTCAACATTTTATCCCCCTTCTTAATGGTATCAGTGACTGGTAAACAGTTTTTCTTTTCACTTCAATTCTAGGGAACCTTAATATGAATATTAAAGTTGCTCAAATGAAATGTGTGAATCCATTTAATTAACATACATATTTCTCCAGTTATATAATGATATATTTGATATATTTCTATTTTTGATTTTTCATTAATAGCATTTCACATTCATGTTTACAAATGAAGGAAATTCCTTTTACTTATCATATTTGTTTTTAATTCCATCTTCCCTATGTCATAAAAAACCACGAGGTCATCTTGACCTCTATGCAATTCATACCTCATTTCTTTCCCAGACTAACAACTCAGAACTTTCTGCACTCTCCTCACTTCTTCATTTGATTTCATAGTGAAATAGTTCAGAGGGAGAGAGAGAGAGAGAGAGAGAGAGAGAGAGAGAGAGAGAGAGAGAGAATAAGAGAGACTCATGCACTAAGAACTTGATTTCCCTTTCATTTATTATCCATTAGACATATTTTTTACCATCTCCTGTTTCAGTTGTGTCTTAATTTAAATGTTACTTTTCATGCTAAATCAAACCCTTTACATACACCCTCAAATTGCCATTATCATCAATTTTTTATGATATTGCTCCCCTTATATCTTTAGCCTCACTTTAATCTAGATCACTCTCAATCTACAAATTTATTCCTTACACCCTTCATACATATCCATGTTGCTCCTATCCTGAAATTAAAATGTGACTTCCATCCTAAAAAAAAAAAGCTTCACTTGATCCAGTATCAATTATTCTATCTCTTTCTCTCTTCTGCTAATATTTTAGAGAATCCATCTGTATTAGCTTCCTCTAAATTATTTTGTAAATCATTCTTATTTTAAGTTTTGACCTCTTCATTCAATCAAAAGTGATTTCCCAAATTTTCTCAAATATCTAAGGGCCAAAATTTAAAACTGTTTAAGAAAATTGATCCTTTTTTTAGCATATATATAGCATTTCTTCGTGAATTTAATTTACTGAGTTTTACAGTTTCTATCATTAAAAATAGAATATCTTCCAATTGGCCTAATTATAAGCCTATTTGAGCATATGCTGTTCCTTAAATAGCAGACAGCTATATTAATACTCAGTGTCTCTCTAACTATTTTTCTCTCTCTGTCTCTCTAAGTCTGCTCTTTCTCTGTCTCTCTCTTTCTGTTTGTCTCTGTATGTCTTTTTGTCTGTGTTTTTCTGTCTGTCTCTTTCTTTCTAGCTGACTTTGTTTCTGTCTGTCTGTCTTGCTTTCTCTGTCTCTCTGACTCTTGTCTGTCTCTCTCTGTCTCTCTCTGTGTGTCTCTGTCTCTCTCTATACCTTTCTGTCTCTTTCTCTGTCTGTCTCCATCTCTCTCTGCTCCTCTCTGTGTCTCTCTGTTTCTCTCTGTCATTCTATATCTTTCTCTCTCTCTCTCTCTCTCTCTCTCTCTCTCTCTCTCTGTCTCTCGAACTATAGACCAAGCATTCAATACAGCTGCTCAGGAATACTCTATGACTTGAGTAATAATATGTTATGGTCTTTTTGACCATAACCTTTTTAAAAAATTAGAGATGTGTGTTTATTCATGTAACCTCATGTGAGAGGATGAAGTATTATTATTTGACATAAGCATGTAACTATTTTTCTGCCCACCACTATAGGTATGCATTTATGAATCTATCCATAACATTATGGATAACTTTTATAGTATTACTTTGTAATTTATATTTGTATTTATTGAGTATTGTAGTTAAATAGACTTCTATATAATTTTGTCATGTCAATATTTAGATATTTATTCCTTGGAAGTATTTTTCAGAAGTTAATATAATCATTTCACATTTTTATATATTTCAGATAAGTAACTGAAAATTGCAAATGATCATTACATTCTTGGTCAATAAAAATGATTTAACTTTTGGATGTCTCAGTTACTAGTTCACATCAATAAAATTATGATCTCACATGACAAGTAATATCTCCTAATAGATGAAAGCAATATAACACAAATACCAATACTAATTTCTGTGACAATGTAATTCTATTGAAAATTAAAAAAAAATAAATCTGTAGGCATTCCCCCTAGTAGCAAGGTGATTATGGCTCGAATCACAAAGTGGAATAAGAAATAATATAAATGATATAAATGATATATACTATGAAGAATAACGAAAATAAATAATAATGTATTTTGCTTCCTGAGATTCTGGAGGAAAAAATGAGGCTGGTAGCTTTGTATAGGGTCACCATCACTTAAATCCAATTCGCTTGCATGACATGGCATCTTCTCCCTGATGGCATGGGCTTCCTTTTGATCAAAGAACAAACAACAATTAAAAATAGTTTACAATAATGAAAATTTTTTAAAAATGCAAATTGTCCTTTAGATATATTGCTTCAGGGGCAGCTAGATGGTCAAGTGGATCAAGCACAGGGCCTGGAGTAAGGAGTACCTGAGTTCAAATCCAGCCTCATACACTAAATAATTACCTAGCTGTGTGGCCTTGGGCAAGCCACTTAAACCCATTGTCTTGCAAAAAAACTAAAAAAAGATATATTGCTTCATTTGAACTTTTATTGTTTCTTTAATCACTTATAATATATTCCAAATTTTGTGTCATAATTTGGAATTTTCTTGGCAATTTAAACTTTATATCAATACTCTAATAGCTAATATATTTCATTCACTTAAATGATGCTTATAGTTATATCAGTAGTATCAGAGACTGGATATATTTGATTACAGTTCCATCATTTTATCAGTTATATCACAGAACTTGTAACTAGGAAGATCCTAGATATTCACAGTTGTGAAATTTCAATAAAATAAAACGATATATATATATATATGTATATATATATGTATATGTATATATATATATAGTTAGAAGAAATAAGAGAGTTTAGGAATTTGCTGTTTTTGAATATATCAAAATCTAAACAAAGGGAAATATAATGATTGAGAAATTAAATAACAAATGTATTTTTGATGATTTATGAATGATAGCATGAAATAGTGAATGGTAAGTCAGATGCAGAATAAAGAATACCTGAGATCACCATATTTGACATATACTGGGCTCTGTAACCCTTGAAAAATATGCTAACTGTTTAGTTTTGAGGCAACTTTCTAAGACCATATATTGAATATATAATAAATTAAATTTATATAGTACTATGTCATTCCATAAAGGATAAAAAAGTGATAGGATACAAGAGCATAGTTTTCAGATGAAATTAACATTATATAAAGTCATATAAAATATGTTCTAAATAACTATTGCTTAGAGTAATGTAAATTAAAAATACTCTGAGGTAGCAAGGCATGCCAATAAAATTGGCTAGTATGACAGATAATATGACAGAAAAGGATAATGATAAAATTTGGATAGGATATGGGAAAATTAAGGCACTAACGTGCATTGATGGAATTATGAAGGTTTCCAACTAGTCTGAAGAATCATTTGTAACTATTTCCAAAGTACTATGAAACAATAGAAAACCCTTTGACTTACTTATTTTGAGCAAACAATGATTTAAGATAATTCTGTAGGATTTGTGATGAAAAATATGTTCTGCCACCAGAGAAAGAACTGATAAAGTCTGAATGCAGATCAAAGCTTTCTTTTTTTAAGTATATTTTTTCTGTGGCTTTTTCCTTGTCTATGTTTTCTTTAACAACATGACAAATATGAAAATAAATTTTGGGTAACTGCATTGGCACTTAACTACTAATTCTAACTAAGAAGTTCCCTATTTCTATGAAATAAAAACTTAGGGTGCAATTATGTGGAATAAGATACCTTAGGTGTTCAGAAGGGATAGAACACTGAGTAGTTGAGAAGGTATTGATTAAAAATTGAATCAATCTGTATTATGATAACATTTTAATGATCAACTTTCTTGAGTGGTTATCACATTCAATGGAGTTTAAACTGAGTAGTATTGTTTTTTTCCTCAGTCCATACACATTAAATTTTATTGACAGCTTATACACAGAAAACTAGTCATGTATTTATTTTTTCCTCAGCTTTAGCATTCCACAAGCTACTTTTGGTATATTGCTTTGATAGTGTGAAAAACTTAGCGTTATTGTCTAAATTTTATATTCTTTCATACTTTTAACTTCATTACTAAATTGTGATCAGTTATCTAATAGTGACACTAAGTTTAGTGTGCCCATTTTCGTGTGAAAATGATGACTCAAGTGTAGCTTAATTGAAAATTAAGTTTGAAATACTTTAAAAAACTTATAAAAATGTGATGACCATTTAAATAGCAACATGGTATGTATCGACTCACACAAAACAGGTTTTAAAAGACTTATGTTAAACAAAGATTAAGAATTCACTTATACAGCTTTATTATGATATAAAATTTAAATTAAAAATGAAAAAGTGATGGGAAAGGCTACACACACACACACACACACACACACACACACACACACACACACACAAACACCCACTACATTCACCACAAAGTACATCATCTTCTTCAGTAACCCAAACACTTAAAAGCTTAATTCTGCCCAACTATGTGATAAAGGTAAATAAGCTAAACCCCTGATATCTAGGACAGTTGCCTATAGAACTAGCCCTCTGATGTGGGACTCTCTATCTTCATTCCCTTACAGATCATCTTCATCAGGGAGTTATCTGAGCATTCTATAAACCCTGGTCATACTATGCATGGTTAACCCCGAAGTATAAGAGCAAGCCATGGCAACAAACTCTAAATTATGGTCGCCAATAAGTTTTCTAGCAAGCCAAAGAAAGGACTTCTCAAAGTTGTAGCCTAATTTAGCTAAATATCCTAGTCCTAGAGATTCTTCATTCTATAGAAGACAGTTGATTTCACCTTGACTTTTCTGTCCATAATATCTACTTTGTTACTATATAATACTATAGAGAGATTTTCACAGGCTCATGTCAAGTTCTATGCCAGTTAGGTATATTCTTAAATGTAATTCTTGATGTTACATAAAACTTTATAATGGTACACTGAAATTGGATGTGATTATTATACATTAATAAAATATTGATTGAGTAAACATAATAACCCCTCCCCCCAAAAAATATATACCCGCATGCAAGATAAAGTAAAGAGGAGAGAAAAAACTTAAAATTAAACTAAAAAGAAATTAAAAAATATAATAGTAATTATTTTAGATATGACCAGGTAGCGCAGTGGACAGAGGACCAGCCCCAGATCCAGGAGCACCCCAGTCCAAATCCAGCTACATACACCCAACAATCACTCAACTGTGTGACCCCATGCAAGCCACCCTAACCCCATTACCCAGCAAAATCCAAAAAAAAAAAAAAAAAGAACCAAAACAAAATAAAATAGTAGTAGTAGTAATAATAATAGTAGGGGCAGCCGGGTGGTGGACAGAGCACTGGCCCCTTAGCCAGGAACACCGAGGTCCAAATCTGGCCTCAGACACCCAACAATCACCCAGCTATGTGACCCCAGGCAGGCCACCCAGCCCTATTTGCCCTGCAACCCTCCCCCCCAAAAAAGAATAATAATAATAAAAAATGTTTTCCAACACCACCAGCTCTGTCCCAGATGGATCACATTTTTTTTTAGTTTTTTTTGCAAGACAATGGGGTTAAGTGGCTTGCTTAAGGCCACACAGGTAGGTAATTATTAAGTGTCTGAGAACAGATTTGAACTCAGGTACTCCTGACTCCAGGACCAGTGCTTTATCCACTGTGCCACCTAGCTGCTCCTGGATCACATTCTTTATAAGTCCATCACAAAAGTTACTTCCATATTTTTCCACCATTGCCATTGCTAATTACAACTCCCTCCATTCGTACTTCTTCACTACCATGTACTATATTTTCTCTCTACTTTCACTATGTCTCTGCTGTAGGGTAGCAGAGTGGCTCTGCAGACAGATCTCTGGCCCTGGGCCCAAGAGGCCTCAAGCCCACATACCACCCCTTAGATCCAGCATTCACCTGGCCCTGTGATCCTGGACAGGGCATTCAATCCCAGTCCCTTGCAAGAAGTAAAAAAGAAAATGTGTTATATCTGCCCACTCTCCCCACATGGTCTATCCTCTCCTCCATCACTCACATCCCACCCATTTGCCCTACCCTCCTTCTCTCCTTCTTACTCCAGATGTCTATACCCCATTGAGTATACATGCTGTTTCCTCTCCTAGCCACCTCTGATGAGAGGGAAGATTCCCTCATTCCCCCCTTGCCTTCCCCCCTTCCATATCATTTCAATAACTCATTGTAATAAAGAAAATCTTAATATATGCAATATCTTAGCCTGTTCCTCCTCTCCTTTTTCTTTTTCCCATTACATTTCCCTTTTATCTATTGGCTCCATTTTTACACCATATTTTACACCACATTATATCTTCAAATTCAGCTCTCTCCTGTGCTTCATCTATAAAAACTCCTCCTACCTGCTCTATTAAATGAGAAGGTTCATATGAGTATGGGTATGGGTAGCTGATTTTCGGTTGCATTCTAAGTTCTTTTGCCTTCTGGAATATTATATTCCAATCCCTATTAGTTTTTTTTTTTTCTTTAGGGTTTTGCAAGGCAAATGGGGTTAAGGGGCTTGCCTAAGGCCACACAGCTAGGTAATTATTAAGTGTCTGAGACCGGATTTGAACCCAGGTACTCCTGACTCCAGGGCCAGTACTTCATCCATTACGCCACCTAGCCACCCCCAACCCTATTAGCTTTTAATGTAGTTACTGCTAAGTCCTGTGTGATCCTGATTGCAGCCCATGATATTTGAATTGTGTCCTGGCTGCTTGCAATATTTTCTCTTTGACTTGGAACTTGGCTATAATATTCCTGGGAGCTGTTTTTATTGGATCTCTTTCTTGGGGAGATTGGTGGATTCTCTCCATTTCTATTTTGCCCTCTGCTTCTAAGATATCAGGGCAATTTTGCTTTAGTAATTCTTTGAAAATGATGTCAAGGCTCTTTTCCTGATCATGTCCAATAATTTTCAAATTATCTTTCCAAATTTTTTTTCCTTAGCAGTTGTTTTTTCAATGAGATGTTTCACATTTTCTTCTAATTTTTCATTCTTTTTGTTTTGAAGTATTGTTTCCTGATCTCTCATAAAATCAGAAATCTCTCTCAGTTCTATTCTTTGTCTGAAAGATTTGTTTTCCTCAGAGAACTTTCTTATCTCTTTTTCCATCTGGCCAATTCTGCTTTTTAAAGCATTCTTCTCCTCAACAACTTTTTGAACTATTTTATCCATTTGACTTATGCTGGTTTTTAGCATATTATTTTCTTCAGTATTTTTTGGATCTCCTTGACTAAGCTGCTCACTTCATTTTCATGTTTTTTCCTGCATCTCTCTCATTTCCTTTCCCAATTTTTCTTCTATCTCCCTCACTTGATTTTCAAAGTCTTTTTTGAGCTCTCTCATAGCCTGAGCTCAGTTTCTATTTTTCTTGGAGACTTTAGATACAGGAGCTTGTGCTTCCTCATCTTCAGACTGAGTGTTTTGATCCTTCTTGGGATCACAGGCAAAATATTTCTCAATGGTGTTCCTCTTTTTTCTATGCTTATTCATTTCCCCAACCTGTGCCTGGTTTTGGGGTGCTTCCTGATCTTTTGAGTGTGTGAAGCTCTGTCTTCCCTCCTGGTCTGTGAATGACCACAAGTGTACCCCTATGCCATGGAGCTGAGGTGGGGAGGTTCCCTGCTGTTCTATGGGGGGCCTAGACTGTGATCAGCATATGAATGTGTTCAGAGCCCAAGAGTCCTGTTCCAGTGACAGAGGACAGAGCTCTCGGGCACTCTCTCTCCACTAGCCTCCCTAGGCTCAGCATGCTCATGCCCTGGGGGCTCCTGCTTACTGGCTTCTGCTTCCTGTTGCTGGATCTGGGCTCCCAAGACTTGCTGCTTGCTGTGTGCCCTGAGGGCTGGGCTTCACGTGCTTGTTCTGGCAGAGGTCCCCCTGCTGTTCCCCCAAGTTGTGCTTGGTGCTCCCTGGGGTGTAAGTCAGTAAACTCCCCTGCTGCTGTGAGCCATGGCTCCCAGCACCCTGTGGCTGCCACTGGGAAGCTGAAGTTCCTTAGCTCTGGCAGTCCACCCCTCTGGTGGGTCACCCCTCTGACCCTGTGGAGCCGAGCCTTTCTGCTGTTTTCCAGGTTACCTTGGGTTGGAGAACTGCCTCATTGGGTCCCTCTGGGGATTTTGTCTCTTGAAAATGTAGTTTGAATCCTTAGCTTACAAGTTTTAAGAGAGAGTGCCTATGAGAAGATCATCTCTTGTGGCCATCTGGGCTCCGCCTCTCTGAGTAGTATTGTTGATGGAAATTGAAGAGATACTTGGAGAATTCTAAAAGCTCATAATACTGTATAATAAAAACTTAGATTTCTACTTGTCTCTCTAACCCTCCAATCAGAGAAAAGAGATTTTATATATAACTTTACAATTTCAAAGGGCATAACAGTATATGAATTTTCAGACAATTAGAGAAAACAAGAATTTAATTCATAATTTAACATACACAAATGTATAATACCATATAATGAGTCAATGTGACAATTAATCTGCAAGCAGATTATAATTATAGAAAAATGCAATTAAACTAAAATTCATTAAATTTTGTATATACCTTCAATAAATGGTCCTATCACTGAGCTTGTAAAGGACAGATATTTATCATTTATCGGTTTAGAAAGCATTAAATAAAATGGTTTGTTTTATATTGATTAGAATGAATACACGAAGTATAAATATGCAAAGTGTATAAATAGTACAATAGTAATAATAATAATAACCACCGTAATAATGACTTTTTTTGTGGTATGCCATGGTTTTAAAGTACGTAGCATACATTAATGGATTTGTGTTCTGCCAACAATGCTGGAAGGTAGGATATATTATTATATCCCCATTTTTATAGAAGTAGAAATTATCTTTGAGAGATGAAGTGAATTTGTTACCATTATATAGCTCCTAGGGGTTTAATGTAGGATACAAGCTCAAGTTTTCCAGAATTCAAGTCAAACACTCTATTCACTACTGCATATATCTACAAATAGAATATTATTGTACTGTAATAGATAATATGAGATATCTTTGAAAAGTATGAAAACCTCTGTAAATTAAAAGTGAATTATGACTAGAAAACAATGTTTTATCACTCAGAAACTATTTTAAATATCTTATTTAACCTGTATCCCCTTTTAGAAGGTAAGCTTATCATTTCATTTTTGTCTTTGTTTCCCTAGCATCTAGCAGAGTTCCTGACATAAAAAGGTTCTAATTAAGGATTTATTGTTTAATTGATTGATAAACAAAGTCAGGAAGCCTTTCAAACATATTTTGCCACTATCTTTGCCTTAAATGGATCTTGGTATAAAATAAATCCTTGATAGTTGTTCATTTATCAAATTTAAATAATGTCTTGCAAAATTTAAATGAACAGAATGAAGGAATAAAACTATATAATTATGATGACCAATCTTGGTTTAAGAATAATTTTAGGGGCAACTAGGTGGCACAGTGGATAGAGTACCGGCCCTGGAGTCAGAAGTACCTGGGTTCAAATCTGATCTCAGACACACCTAGCTGTGTGGCCTTAACCCCATTTGCCTTGCAAAAACCTTAAAAAAGAATAAATTTAGAGTAATATCATGATTTTTCTTATTACAGAAATCAGTGACTTCAGCAAGAATAAAAATATTCCAAGCATGTCAGATGTAGATTTTTTCCAGTTGTTTTAATCTTATTCCTCTTTTTTTTCCTTCATTGCAAATGAACTATACTAGTGCATATGGAGGTGATAGAATAGTATATCCAGAAATGTGTTATATATATATATATATATGTATATATATACATATATATATATATACATGCACACACATATATATGTACATATATATCTTAAAAACTAATATGTTATGTCAATCTAAGCTCATAATTAAAAGACCAGTCCAGAGCCAATAAATTAGCTAACATAAGCAATAACATACATATCTAACCGTTCCATAATTGCAAGTCTGGAAATTATCTGAAAAATACTCTGATCTCAACTTTGTGAAAAAGATGGGGGGGTATGTGTATTGGATGCAATTGATTAGATCACAAACTTCAGAACAAATGCAAAGATATCAACTTTGAACTTCTATCGATTATATTGGAGAATACATGTACAAAAATACAAAGGAATCAAGATTGAATTAGTCAGATGTCTTCATTTTCAGAAAGAACAAAATAAGTAAATTGAGCTTGACTTAAATATTGGTGAGAAATAGAGTATGAATTTTTAATGAGTGTTTGTTGAGCTCTGAAAACGGTAATCACAACAAGATCTCTTGGTGTTCAGTAAGAATGAGTTATGGAAATCTATCCTAATTTCTTTCTTTGAAAAGGGTTGGCACGTAGATCAGAAGATTGTCTAGACGCCATCATTTTGTTTACTTTAGCATTTCTATCAAAGAATGAAAATAATGATTGCAGTGTGCTTATCAAATATGTACACCATGCTCAAGTCAAATTTGTTACTGTCCTTTTCTTTCTCTTATGGTGTTACAATTCCTTTTTCTGTACTTTTGTGACTGCTGCCTCTCATGCCTAGAATGCACCCTCTATTTTGCTTCAATATCTTTTGCCTGAAGCCTCTCTCAAGAATGAGATTAGTATGTAGTAATGTGCTATATTTTTTCTTTTGTTGTTTTCCCCATTTGTTCACAAGTCATTGAAAATAATAAAATGATAACAGCCACAAAATACATTGTATTTTATTCTACTGTGTGATAAAATGTGTGGAGGTGGTATGGAGGGGTCATATTAATCAGAATAAATAGGCAAGAATTATGAGGCTATTAATGGTAATAATAGTTATTACTATTCACATTTATATAACAAGTTGCTATCTACAGCATCTCTTCATTAACTCTCCATTAGAGGCTTAAAATTCACCATAATTCTATTCTTATTGCCCAAAACTTAAAGGCCAGGAATTGAGGAAAATTCAAGATTCCTAATGATATTGGAAGTGGGATAAATGAGCTACAGATGAAGCATTATGAATTGTTTTTCCATAAAATACTTTTTACATATTGTTGTTAGGAACCATTGTACTAATTCGATACTGTACTTTCAGAATATTATGAGTTCAATAGAATTTTATATGTTAAATGAAAAATTAATTATACCCAGCTGTATTTCTACTAGTTCTAAGTGCCAATCAACCTATATACGTAAAGGCATCTTGTTATGTAACTATTTTTTGCTCTTCTTTCAAGAAATAGCAGTAATTTTAGCTTTGGTAGCAATAAAAGTGGGATGTGACACGATGCCAAAAGAAAGGAATGGTCAGAGTCAGAATGCAAAGGACTCAAAGATAATTTCTGTATAGCTCTAAGATTGAATTGGATGACAAGTTAAAAAACCCTGCATAGGAATAAATGAATTGAAGCTGCATGAACCCTTCAAGTGACCAGATAAGCCAGCAATTACTTGAGGTCAAGTTCACAGTAGATCCCATATAGTAACTTCTGTGCCATAATTGAACCAGTATATTGTATCTAGAATTCCTGTATACATACCTGTAGACAAGTCCTTAACAACACATGAATGAAGTATCTTGTGGGTCACGTTAACTATACTGCCCTACTTCCCTAAGAGATGAGTCAGATTGTATATATAATAAATATCCTGTGTCCTGATTGATCGTATGTTTGACAGAGAATAGATATTTTAGTAGAACTGTGAATGCCCTCAGCTGGTGTTTATATGTTTTATTATGCATTGAATTTTTATGCGTAATACTCTGGCTATAAAATAGTGTGCAATTTCTTATTTATTCTATTCTAGGAGTAAAATTCTGGGCTAAAGCATGTCTACAAAATATTCCTATTTGTGAGAAGAATCAACTCTAATAAAGTCAAGTAACTTGCATTCAACCCCTCCATACCACCTCCACACACTTTATCTCACAGTAGAAGGATCAGTCAGAGTTTGAGGTCTCAAAGTTAATTTAGAAATTATTTTATGTGCAAATAATTCATAATGCTTCATCTGTATCTCATTTATCCCACCTCCAAAATCATTAGGAATCATATATTTCCCTCAAATCCTGGACTTCTTTAAGTTTTGAGCAATAAGAATAGTATTATGCTGAGTTCTAAGCCTCTAATGGAGAATTAAAGAAGGGATACTGTACATAGCAACTTGTTATATAAATATGGATAGCAATAACTATTATCAAAATTAATATATTCATCATTTTTACCATTTATTCTGATTGATATGACCCCTCCATACCACCTCCACACACTTTATCTCACAGTAGAAGGATCAGTCAGTGTTTGTGGTCTCAAAGTTAATTTAATTGCAAAGATTTTCAAATACACCATTAAAAAAGTTACACTATCATATATACAGAAATGGAGACATATAAAATAACTTACATTTATAAGCATGGAGAATAAGGCACTGCCTCATCACTTCTACCTCATCAGCACATGCTTAAACTTCTACAGTTAGTGTATGATTTCCTGTGAGAAAAACATCAATACAACTGGAGAGTTAAAGTCAAATTACTTTTTCAGCACACATAGATTTATTACATGATAACAGAATGATGTCTGTAATTTTATAGTTCAATATAGGTCAAGGTCTTAATATGTTCATCTTTTTGACACTATTATACATATATCCCTATTTTTTCTTAGAATTTTAGAGATATGAATTTAGAGAGTTTGAATACGTATCCCTGTGGAATTATCACTTCAAATCCTCCTTCTTGTTAGATTGATTTAAAAAATATGTTCTAACTAAATATCCACTCAGAAAATTCCATTTCCTTTTTTTAATTTAGTAACTATAGAAATGAACAGACTTTCATATATAATCTTAAAAATGATCTTTTTAGACACATTAAAATACTGACATTTATTTAATAGTATTTAATAGTTTGAAGGTTACAAAGCTTTACATTTTTCAAAGTATCCCCCTTAAGTCTGTATTGCCCTCACTATTGGGAATTTAATATATCTACTTAGTCTCATCCTTGCTGCCAACTTGTCAAATCCTTTCCCACCAAGCACCTAGAAAACATCCCATGAAAATATTTCGATCTCCCTTGTTGATGTTAGATTTCATTTATTCTTGCATCTACTGAATGAAATACTAGTAGTTGAATTATTTTTTCTTCCACTCACATCTAGTTGGATGTAGAATCATACTCTTTCACAATATAAATTTGATTTATTGATTTCACATTTATATCCATCAATAGAGATGTGGTTAAATCATGAGTACAGGAATTAACATCTAGGATATAGGTAGACATTACACTTCAGGGCTTGATTTTCTTCTTTTGTTGATTAAGTATCTTATGAAATTGACAGGGGAAAATTTATATTGTTTAGTTAAATTTAAAAGTGTGTGGTATTTAAATCTATGAGGTTCTGTTGGATCACTGGGTTTAGATACAAACAATCCTTGGTATGAATTACCATTCTTAGATGTCCAGTAACTCTTATTACATTTTCAATCTCTCAAGGTTATAACATACTGTGCAATGTCTCCTATATTCTTTAAAAAGAGCAAGAAACAATGCAATAACTATATATAGAGAAAAGCAGCTGTACCATATGCTTATGATTTCATATCATATTTGGTGAGAAGATTATGCTGTTAGTGCTACCTTTTCAGGTAACTAAGTGGCATAGAGGATAGGTCCTGGGGAAAGACCTAAAGTCAGGAAGACTCATCTCAGACACTTACTACCTACAACACTCTGGGTAAGACACTTTCCCCTATTTGCCCCTGTTTCCTCATCTGTAAAATTAACTGAAGAAGGAAATGGCAATTTTTCTTTGCCAAGAAAATTCCATTTGGAATAATGAAGAGTCAGACACAACTAAAATGACTGAACAGCATCAGCTGCCTCTTTCACTACATGAATTGTTAGAAGACTAAAAGTCTTACCCCTGAAATTTGTTTGGTTTTTATCTTATTTTTAAAACACATTCAATTCTATATCAATAGCCATTTAAAACATTTTTCTTTAGTAGCATTAAGAGTACAGGAAAAAGGCATGGAATCCTTGCACATACTCTAAACTGGGGCAGGGATTCTCTCTTTTGTATCATCAATTCTAGAAGAATAAAGTGATGATTACATCAAACCTTAAGAACTGCCATGTGTTTTGGCACCTGGCAGAATAGATTGACTCTATAGGTTAGCCCAGATTATACACAAATTAACTAATTTTAAAATTATGGATGAAAAATAGATTCTGTTATCTCCATTTTACAGATGAGGTTACTGAAGTTGTTAGAGGTTAAGTGACTTGATTAGGGTCCTATAGCTAATAAGATGCAGGGGTAGAACTTAAACCCAAATTTTCCTGACTGCAATTAAACTTTCAATTCATTTTGCCTCTCAAATACAAAAATGTGATCATTCCTTATTATCTCCTAATTGCACAAACTAAGATGATAATTTCAATCTAACTACATCAGTGCTACAAGACTTCATTAGTTAGTGTAGTTACTACCTCTTCCAATTCAAATGATGATCAATGAATTTCTTTTGGGTAAAAAATGTCCTAAACCTATGGCTAATCTAGTAATTGACTTCTCCAGTATTAGCCTAACCTATCATTGGATAAAAATAGAATAATTTATGTCCATTCAATTTTTTTCTAGTTTGGCAAGACCTTTCAGAGATTCCCTGCCATCAACATCTGGATACAAATATTATTATCACACTGTAAGCAGAAACTGAGACATTAGAACAGGACTCCAGGGAAGGTTCAAGTTACTTAAACTGTCAACAGCAATAAAAGAACTGAATGAAATGCTAATGGTGAAATTATTTTTCTTCTTTTCACATATAAAATGAGACAATAGCAAACTGCTCAGCAATATTGAGAACAATAATGGAATATGGACCTTAACCCACAAAAAAGCCCTGTGTTTTCTTTGATATATAAGTGTATGATTTTAAAATTAATGCTGGGATTTTTTTTACATTCCCTCTCCTTCAATTTAGACATTATATATGATGACTGAACTGAGGCCCAGTGAACTTTTGGAAGAGAAGGAGGAGAAAGAGAAAGAAAAACGTGGAGGAAGAAGGAAGAGGAGAATAGGAAGATTTACAAATATACAGGGAGAAGTTAGTGGATAAGCATCTTTGTAGAACATGTGGCATCAAGTGCTCCATTTTGGATAAATTTATGATTAATAAATCTGTACAGCAAAAGTATATTTTCATCAAAAAATAGAATTCCCTAGGGGCAATGCAAGACAAAATAAAAACAAACTTTCACAAACAATGGAGAGGGCCACCAAAAACCCCTCATTCATCAATTTTTCACTTTAAACTGCATTATACATACATCAAAGATCAGAGAGCTAAAATTACTAGGGCACTTTTTTTCTTGTTTAAGAGATACAGGGAATCAAGTCTATTTAATGACCAAAAAATAAATCTAGAATTAATAGCTTAGAGATAATTCTAGTTGAAATAGAAAGCCAATATAAATCTGTCAAGATCAAACTAATATGTTGTCTATTGCTAGTGGAAGTTAAATTATGATACAAGTTCTGGACATGCTGTAATTTGAAGAGAGCCTTATCAAAAAGGCCAAACATAGAAGTAATCTGTTGTTGCAGCAACTGAAATATTGTTATATGTCCAGCAAATCAAACAAAAGTATTATAGGTATAGTATACCTCAAATGCATGAAATCCCTACAATCAAAATAGTGCTGAGTTTTATTTTACATTTTTTGAATAATATCAGCAAATGAATTCACATTGATAAAGTTTATAAGTATGAAGGTAAATCTCAACACACTCAAATGAAATATAATGAAACACTTCTTAAATCTTAAATTTAATAAAGCTCTAAACTGGCCTTGTGTTACAGCTTTGATAACACTTGCATGATACATTTAGCTAGGGTATTTACAATATCTGCTATCTTACTAAAGTTTTCTTCAAATATTTTTTATTGCTCAAAGCAGCTGAAGATACTAAAAAATTATTTGTTCTATATTAAGACTATATTATTTTGAGGAACAAATGAATAATGAGAAATAGTTAAATGGAGATAGAAACTGTTAAATTTAACATATCCAGCCAATATTAGTTTCAAACTAGATTATCTGGATATTTCTCTTTTTCTTTTTTTTTAAAGATGTTTATTTATTTAAGGCAACTGGGTTAGTTACTCACCCAAGATCACACAGCTGGGCAACAATTAAGTGTCTGAGGTCATATTTGAACTTGGGTTCTCCTGACTCCAGGGCCAGGAGGGCTCTATCCACTGCGCCACCTGGTGGCCCTTATCTGTATGTTTTTCAACATCATACCTAATTTTGAAATTGAATTTCTTCAAAGGATAAAATTTGCTTTTGATTTTTAAACCTGGCATGAGGGGTGATTTAAGCTGTCCTAAGGACCATTTTGTTTTGATTTAACCAATTGTCTGTGTTTATGTAAAATTAAAAGAACAGTACCCAGGGTAAGATAATGGGGATTTTGCTCCAGTATATAAATTGGAAGGTTCCTAAAAATAGTCATTCATCAGCATAGAAATAACAGAGCTTATTATTAAATTAATTTTTTTAAAAGTTAATCAGGAAACATAACAGAAAGTAAGAGGATAGGCATGAATTTTGTGACAGCTTTTCCCTACTCCAAGATCCTTAGCTGTAGTTTCTCAAGGTCAGTAACTCTCCCTCTATTTGTCTGAAGGAATGCTTCTTATCTCTGGAGCTTAGAGGTGCTTATAACATATGCTTTAAAAAACCCTGAAAATCAATTTTGATAAAATCTTCCTGGTCATAACTACAGAAGAATGATGATAAATAAAATTCATCCTGAGAAACTAATTCAGTTTTGAAAAGGAGATATCTAGCTTTGGTTGCAATTACATAACTGCATTCTTCTTTCTTTCTCCCTTTCTCCATACTGTGCATGTACCTATAAATAACAAATTTTATTATTTTAATTTTCATGTTCAAAAGTAAGCAGAATAGAACATTTATCATCCTTTATTCACTTAAATAAATTTATTTAAATCTTTATATAGTGGTTTCTCCTAAAATAATCCCAGGCAACTTATGTTTTAAAAATAGGCACGTGCTTCTCGGGCCACAGGGAGGAGCCACACTGGATGAAGCCCTAGTGGATGGCAGACATGGTTTTTCGGGGGTGGGGGGCCCAAAGGCTCACACGACAGTGGGGACCCCAAGAAGGAAGAGGAAGAGGAGTAGGAAGAATTAATGGACCCCCTGAACACAGTGAGGGAGAGGGAATACTGAGAGCAAATAGAGAAATGCTAAGGCCCACAAGCAGCTGGAGATGTGCACAGAATGCGTGTCTGGGCACCCCAACACTGAGGAAGACAGTACCCAGGAGCTCTTTGCCTTCCTGCATGCCCGCGACAACTCTTTGAGATAAACATCTGCAGTCCTGTCAACTATCCAGGCTCTGCCCTATTGGGGGATGTCTCAGTGGCATCATTTCATGGCAAGTCGACCTTGGACCTCAGTGCACTGTTGTTCCCTATGTCCTGTTATTCTGCTATGAGACCTTCTGGCCTTAGTCTTGGGCTTGGAGCCCCTGTGACTCCCCACAGCTCCATTGGAATAAAACTCAATCATCTGTGAAAAAAATAAGCATGAATCTATTCAATGTACCTCTTTATTTATGATGTGGTCTTTTGCCAAATCATAGTAAGAGGGAAAAAATGGAAATACACCTTACAACAAATAACATAATTAGGTAAAGACAATTAAAATATTTAGGGTACTCTGAGACTATATTTTCATAGAGTCATTTCTTTAGGAAAAAGAAAAGACATCTATGTACCAAACAAATAATTTTTAGGACCAAAAAAAATTATGCTATGACTTGAACCATGCAAATATTAGTAGATGCAAAGGTTGATGGGGTACAGATTCTATAGGAGTCAGAAAGAAATGATACATTTTTTTTAAAGTTTCTGCTTCACATCCAAATTAAAAAAAAGAATGTCAATTAAATTGTTTTACTCTGTAGTTTTACAAGTGCCCAATTTATTATTTAAAAATATTCATTTGGATGACTTCGGGCCAAAATGACAGAGAGAAGACAGGGACTGTTTTAAGACCTCCTGGCTTTCCCTTAGAACCAACATGAATCAATCTTCTTAATAGATTTTGGATTGATAGAACCAAAAAAGAACAGAGGGGAACATCTTCCAGCATGGTCTGTCACAGGGAGCTTGGGGTGGGTGGGTGAGCAGGAAAGGGAACAAAAATCCAGATCAAGGGCACTGGTGAAGCCTGGGGACTGACTGGAGAACCACAGTGGAAGACTTTACTGTGTGCTCAGTGTGAGACTGGGAGAGCTTCATTGAAGTGTCCCAGACACCCATCTGGCAGGCTCATTTGGTCTGGAAGGACTGGGCCATAAACCCCATACTTCCAGCAGAACCCCCATATTTCCAGTGGGGTTCCCTTGTTTCCAGCAGACCTCCTGATTTCCTATGGGAAAGCCTGACTTTCTCCAGTAAAAACACAGAATCAGTTTCAGGTGTTAGCACATTGTCACAAGACCCAGGAGTAGACAGAGATTTCCCCAGCAGTAATTATCCAGAGAGAGCCTCTGGTATTTCTAGTCCTGATGACCTAGCAAATATTGTAAGAGGACAGTCCAGATCAAGCCACAGGCCAAGGGAGTGGGGCGCTGACACTTCCAATAAAGACTATCCAGAGAAAACTTCTGGTTTTCCTTATTGGTTGGTCCACTGTGTAACCCCCCAGAAGTCCTAACTCCAGGGGATAAGACCTCTAGGTATTTCAACACTGAAAGTCTGCAAGCCAGCCCTTTCCCCAAAACAAGTCCCTAGGGAAAGGTCCAAAATAAAGAAAGGACAGTGCAAAGCAATATCTATTGAATTTTGCTTTAGTGATAGGGCTACCAGCCCAGAAAAGGACAAAAGGAGGGCTCTACGTGAATCTTCAGAGGAGAATATGAATTGGTCCCCAATCCAGGAAAATGTCTCTAAAGAAATCAGAAAGGAGTTTAAAAATGAAATGTCAAAATTCAGGAAAAAAATGCAAGAAAAAAATTGATGTCTTACAACAAAAAAATGAGAGTACGAAAGCAAGTCCTTTAAAAATACAATTGATCAAATGCATAAAGAAAATAATTCCCTCAAAAATACAGTTGGGCAAGTGAAAAAAGATAATACTCCTTCAAAAATAAAATGCCCAAGGGCAGCTAGGTGGCACAGTGGATAGAGCACCAGCCTTGGAGTCAGGAGTACCTGGGTTCAAATCTGACCTCAGACACTAAATAATTATCTAGCCATGTGACCTTGGTCAAGCCACTTAACCCCATTGCCTTGAAAAATCTTTAAAAAAAACACAAATGAAAATAAAATGTCCAATTAGAAAAGGAGATGCAAAAGATAAATGTAGAAAATTCTTCTCTTATAAAAAAGGTTGGAATCTGTGGAAACTAATGACTTCATTAGACACCAAGAATCTGTTAAGCAAAATTTATAAATTGAACAAAATGAAGAAAATGTAAAATACATCTTTGATAAAACAACTGATATGGACATTAGATCTAGGAGAAACAATTTAAGAATCATAGAACATCTTGAAAATCTTGAATGACAACAACAACAAAAAAAGCCTGGACTCCATACTTCAGAATATAGTAAAAGAGTACTGCTCTGATATCCTGGAACTTGAGGGGAAAATAGTCATTGAAAGAATACAAGAATACAAATGAAAATCCTAAGGAATAGTGTGGCCAAACTCCAGAATTAACAAATCAGAAAGAAAATCCTGTAAGTGTTCTGAAAAAAGCAATTCAAATACAAAGGAGCCTCAGGCAGGATTACATAGAACCTGGTTCCATCAACATTAAGTGTTCAAAGGGCCTAGAATATGATATTCCAGAGAGTAAGGGAGTTTAAATTACAACCAAGAATTCCCTATACATTGAAACTGAGCCAGCTATTTCAGAGGAAAAGATGAATTTTTATTAAAACAGGTGACTTCAATCTTTACTGATGAAAAGGCTAGAGTCATACAGAAAATTTGATCTTCGGACAAGAAACTCAAGAAATACATGAAAAGGTAAACAGGGAAAAGAAAAAATGTCCAATAAAATTAACCTACTTACAACTTCATCTAGGAGGAAGATTCACTTAACTCTTGAGAATTGTAACTCTATTAGTGGGAGTATGCTTAGACAGAACATATGGACATTCATAGTATGTCCCTATCTTTTATAGAATGATTTTAAAAAATTCATTAGAACAATGAAGATATGGGGAGAAGGGGGAGCTTGAATGGGGTAGATTACATCAAGTGAAGTAGTGCAAAGGACTTAGTGCAAAAGAGGGGGAAAAGGGAAGAGGCAAGAATGAGCTGAATCTTACTCTCATCAGACTTGCCTCAAAGAGAAACACAATCATTCAGATGAGTTTGGAAAGTTATCTTACTTTTCAAATATTAGGAGGGGGAGGAGGTACTGATAGAAGGCAAAGAAGGAAGAAGGGGAAAGGGAAAGGGGGAAGAAAAAGGAGGGGTGTCGATAGAATGGGATAAATATATGGAGGGAGGCAATATTCAGAGGCAAAATACTGAAGAGGAAAAAGGTGAAAGAAGGGGCGTGAATACAAATGGAGGGGAGACAGTTTGCAGGGCACTAGGAAGTTAGTAATTATTATTTTGAAAATGAATAGGATGAACTCTCCCATAAAATGGGAGTGAATAGCAGGATGAATTAATAATCTGAGTGCCAGAATATGTTGCTTAAAAGAAACATAATTGAAACAGAGAGATGCGTACAAGTAAAGATAAAAGAATGGAACAGAATATATTATGTTTCAGCAGATGGGAAAAAACAGATGTAAAAATTCTTATTTCAGACAAAGCAGTTGCAAAAATAAATCTCATTAAAAGAGATAAGGATGGAAACTATATATCCTCCTAAAAGATACCATACAGAATAAAGTAATTTTATTAATAAAATGTATGCAGCAATTGGTATAGCATCCAAATTTTTAGAGGAGAACATGAATGAGTTGCAAGAAGACAAAGATGACTAAACTATACTGGTAGCAGAACTCAATCTCCTTTTCTCAGAATTAGATAAATTGTACCATAAAATAAAGAAGAAGGAAGTTAAGGAAGCAAATGGAATGTTAGAATGATATGATATGATATACATCTGAAGAAAATTGAATGATAGAAAGGTATATATTATTTTTTTCTGCAGTACATGATACCTGTGCAAAAATTGACCATGTCTTAAGGTATAAGAACTTCATAACCAAATGTAGAAATAGAATTCCTTCTTTTCAGACTATGATGCAATAAAAATCACATGCAATAAAGGACAATGGAGAGTTATATCTTAAACTAATTGGAAACTAAATAGCTTAATTTTAAAAAATGAGCAGCTCAGATAACAAGTCATTGAAATAATTAATGATTTCATCCAAGACAATGACAATAATGAAACAACATAACAAAACTTTTGGGACACAGTCAAAGCAGTTCTTAGTGGATGTATTATATCAATGTTTGCATATATAGAACAGAGAATGAGGAGATCGATGAACTGAACATGCAACTAAAAAAATAGAGGAAGAACAAATAAAAAATACCCAATTAAATATTAAATTATAAATTCTGAATATTAAGGGTGAAACTAATCAAATTGAAAGCAAGACAGCTGTTTATCTAATTTATTTATTTTGCTTCTATAAAAAAATAGATAAAATGAAAAGAAAAAAACCAGATTACTTGTATCAAAAGTGAAAAAGGTGAATTCACCAACAATGAGGAGGAAATCAAACTAATAATTCAGAATTCTTTTACAAAACTTTATGCCAAAATTTTTTTCTGATCTAAGTGAAGTATATGAATATTTACTAAAATCTAAAATGCCCATGTTAAAACAGAGGAAATTAAATGCCTAAATAACTATATTTCAGAAATAGAAATTCAACATATCAATGAAGTCCCTGAAAAAAAATCTCCAGGATCAGATGGATTCACAAGTGAATTGTATCAAACATTCAAGGAACCATTGATTTCAATTCTATATAAACTATTAAAAATAGGTGAAAAAGAAATTCTGCCAAATTCTTTCTCAGACACCAATATGGTGCTGCTTCCTAACCATGAAGAGACACAACAGAGAAAGAAGATTAAAGACCAATCTCCTTAATGAATATGGATGCAAGTTTTAAATAAAATATTAGCAAAGTGATTACAGCAAATTATCACTAGGACTAAATATTAGAATCAAGTAGAATTTATACCAGAATTGCAAAGTTAGTTCAAAATTAGGAAAACTATAAGCATAATTGACTCTATCAATAACAAACTTGAGAGAAGTCATATTAGTATTTCAATAGATGCTTTAACAAGTTTTTGAGAAAATATAGCACCCATTTCTATTAAAAAAACTAGAAAGAATAAAAATAAAAGTATTGTTCCTTAAAATGATAAGCAACATCTGTCTGAAACCATCAACAAGCATTATAAATAATGAGGATAAATTAGAAATATTCCCAATAAGATCACCCCTATTATTCAATATTATAATAGAAATATTAACATTAACAATAAGAGATAGAAAGAAATTAGTAATGAAGAAGCAAAACTTTCACTTTTTAAAGGTGATATGATAGTATATCTAAAGAGCCCTAGAAAATAATCTAAAAAAAACTGGAAACAATTAGCAACTGTAGCAAAGTTGCAGGATATAAAATGAGCCCACAAAAATCCTCAGATTTCTATATATTACCAACAAGATAATGGCAGCAAGAATTAGAAAGAGAAATACAATTTAAAATAACATCAGAGGTCATAAAATACTTGGGAGTCTACCAGCAGAGCAGACTCAGAAACTTAATTATTATTTCATTATTTATTTATTTATTTGTTTATTTGTTTATTTATTTAAGCCAATGGGATCAAGTGACTTGCCCAGGGTCACACAGTGTCTATGGCTGGATTTGAACTCCTAGTACTCTACCCACTGCATCCATCTAGTTGCCCAAGTACCACCTAACTGCCCCCAAAAACTTTATGGAAGCAATTATAAAACATTTTTCACACAAATAAAATCAGATCTAAACAACTGAGCAAATATCACTTGCTCATATGTAGGCTGAGCAAATATAACAAAATGGCAATTCTATGTAAATTAAATTACTCATTTAGTGCCATACCAATCAAACTTCTAAAAAATTACTTTAGTGAGGTAGGAAAAATAGTAACTAAATTCTTATGGAATAACAAAAGGTCAAGAATATCAAGGGAAATGATAAAAAAAAAATGGAAGGGAAGGCTTCCAGCTATACCATGTCTAAAATTATATTATAAAGCATCAGTCATCAAAACTGTCTTATTCTGGTTAAGAAATATCACTGGATCAGTGCAATAGATTAGGTATGAATCTACTATTTGATTAACCCAAAGATTACAGATTCTGATATCAGAAGTCACTCTTAGATAAAAACTACTGGGAAAACTAGAAGACAATATGACTGAAACTAGCAATAGATAAACATCTATACAAAGATAAGTACAAAATGGATGCAGGATTTATCATAAGAGACAATATTATAAGCAAATTAGGAGAATATGGAGTGGTTTACCTTTCGGATCCATGGAAAGGAGAGCAGTTTATGATGAAAAGAGACTTAGAGAACATTGCATAAAACATACTGGATAATTATGATATGATTACATTAATTTAAAAATATTTTTGTCCAAACAAAACCAAAGCAACTAAGATTAAAAGAAATGTAGTTAAATGGGAAACAATTTTTTACAACTAGTGTTTCTGACAAAAGTCTGATTTCTAAAGTAGATACGTGAGTCAAATTTATAAAAAATAAGTTATTCCCCAATTGATAAATGGTCAAAGGATAGGGAAAGGCAATTCTAGGACAAAAAAACCCCAAATTTTCTATAGTCATATGAAAAATTGCTCTAAATATTATTAATTAGAGAAATGCAAATTAAAACTTCTTTGAGTTGCTACTTCACACCTCTCAGATTGACCAATATGACTAGAAAATATAATGATCAATGTTGGAAGGAAATTTTGGAAATCTGAGACACTACTGCATTGTTGGTTGAGTTGTGAACTGATCAAATTTTTCTGGAAATTTGTCCATGCCCTTTGATCCAGCAGTACTATACTGGATCATGAGGCAAAAGAGATCATGAAAAAAGAGTAAAATTGAGGTGGCTAGGTGGCACAGTGTATAGAGCACCAGCCCTGGAGTCAGTACCTGAGTTCAAATCTGGTCTCAGACACTTAATAATTACCTAGCTGTGCGGCCTTGGGCAAGCTACTTAATCCCATTGCCTTGCAAAAAAAAAAAAAAAACCCTAAAGTAAAAAAGAAAAAATAATAAAATTCCTACATATTTTTTCTGTAGTGGCAAAGAAATGGAAATTGAGGGGGGTATCAATTAGGGAATGACTAAAGAAATTGTGTTATATGATGGAACAGTATTGTTCTATAAGAAATCATGGGGGGGAGGGTGGCATAACTAGGTGACTCAGTGGATAGAGCACCGATCCTGGAATCAGGTGGTCCTGAATTCAAAAGTGATCTCAAACACCTAATAGTGCCTAGCTGTATAACCTTGGGCAAGTCATTTACACCTGTTGCCTTAAGTAAATATTTTTTTTATAAACGGAAACCTTGAAGGATTTTTTTTTCAAAAAAAAAAAAAAAACCTGGAAATACTAGCATGAATTGTTGCTGAGTGAGATGAGTAGAACCAGAAGAACATCGTACACATTTTCAACAACATGGGATGATGATCAACCATGATGGACTTTTTCATTTCAGGGTATTGTGATGAAGAATGCTATCCATATCCAGAGAAGGAACTGTATAGTTTAAATGAAGATGAAAATTTATCATCTTTAATTTTTTTAAATTTTCTTGCATAATATGTAATTTTGTAATATCTAATGTTTTCTTTCTTCGTTTTGGACCTGATTATTCTCTTATAATAAGTTCAATTTCAATCTACGTTTATCATGGCTACAAATCTAAAGCCTTTATCAGATTACTTTCTTTCAGGTTGAGGGAAGAGTGAAAGAAAGGAAGGGAAGGACAAAAACTGTAAAACTCAAAACTCTGCAAAAAAAAAAAAATTGGTAAAATCTTCCATTGTTTGTAACTTAAAAACAAATAAAATATTTATGTTAAAAAAGGAAAAATTTATTTGTTTTATAACTTGCTATTTATGCATCCATTTAATCATTTACTTTATATATTTATGTACTTATCTATATGCTTACATATTCCCTTTTTATCCATTATTTATTCATTTATTTCCTGTATATCCTTTCCATAATTTTTAGCAAATTTTAGTATTTCCCCTTATATTCTATTTGCTTTAGACCAGGAAAATTAAAATAATAACAATTGTTATTTATATGCACTTGTGCAGTTTGGAGGAGAGAATAAAGAAAGAAGAGGATTAATTAAGATCACTTTGAGCTCTAAACCTATTATCATATTATTTCCCTCACAAATGACTCTGTAAAAACTTGGAATACCTTGAATTTCCAGTCTTTAGGAACTACCAATTGGAGTCTCTGTTATCTGATACAAGTCACTTAAACTCTTAGAATCTCAGTTTCTTAGGTTGAAAAAGGGGATAATAAAATGTGATTTACTTATTAAATAAAGTAGTCTATCTCTCACTCGCTACTTCCCACCTCCACGATTCCTAAGACATATCCAAATATCCCCTTTAGGGATATTCCTCCCCAACTACCATTCCACATCTCTCAATTGTCTCTTTTCCAAAATCTTTCAGGGCAGAAGAAATATCTTTGTTAACTGCCTTCATCTTTGCCTTCAATCTTTTTTTCATATTCTCTGCAATGTGCCTTTTGAATTCATTACTCATTTGAAATTGATGTCTCTTAATTGTCAAGTTTATATGTCTTAGTCTCTTCCCTTCTTGACTTTTCTGTATACATAGTGAATATTGATCAGCCTATCTTCATGGACACGGTTTCTTTCCCTGGGTTTTTATGAGACTGCTCTCTATTTTTTTCTCTTATTTATCTGATTTCTCAACTCTCAGTCATTTAGAATTCATCATTTACTATATCTCTCTAATATTTATGATTTTCCCACAAGGTTCTGTCCTTTTTGCTTTCAACACATTTATATGTGAAAATTTTATCAGGCATTTTCTCAAATCATATATTTGAAATATACTTCCTTGATCTTACTTTATAATTTTTAAATAATTATAAGAATCTACTAAAAATCAATAATTTTTAATAGATGTGACCTTTTATGTTCAGATCAATTGTCTGTTCTTCTGAGCCTAATTTGGTGTATGAGATAATAAGTTAATCTTATCCTCACTTCAGTAAAATTGTCTTCCAATTTTTCCAGTATATTTTCTCTCAAAGTGAGTAGCAAATTTAGATATTTACCAATTTATCAAACACACTATACTAATCTAGTCTTCAATTCACAAATGCTGATTTGTAAAGCTTCTAACACACAACTGTACTGCCTTTACCACACATTCTAAAGACTGTGCATCCTTTCCATAATTTTTAGCAAAGTTTAATTTGGTACTTAATTGTTAATTCAATTGGAAGATTTGCTTTTATGAATGGACAGTGTTTTACAATGAGACGTAATATCAATTGTTATTTATTTACCACTAAGCTACATCTATAGGGAAATGGAGTTTACTGATCTAGAAGGAAGTATCTTGTAAAATTCTCAAGGGTTTTATATGCAGACAGAGAAAGTATATTGGTAGACTGGAAAGAATATTTACAGAATAGTCTCTGGAGAGAAAGAATACACACATTAGAGTTACTTTCACATTGAATTCACTAAAGAAACAGTATTGCTATGTCATGTTAAGCCAAAGTTTTCTAGTATCTCAGTTAGCTGGTTGTATTAAAGGTTGTATTAAAAGAGATAGTTTTATATGGTGCCTTAACCCTATTGTGATACTGAGACATTATCCAATACTTCTAAGCAATAATGTCTTATATTGTTTACAGACAAAATTGTCACGTATAAGAAAAGCAAAAAAAAAAAAGTATCAATAGTATGTTTTCCCCCTTTAGCTCCCTGTTCTCTTCACTTACTTTGAAAGTTTAGTTCTTTGATCCTTAATCCATTAATTTACTTATTTCATTTTAACTCTTATTTAGTTATTTTAAAAAACTTTTTATTTATTTATTTATTTATTAATCAAATTCAGAATTCTATTCAAAGCATGGATTGATCATTGGCAATGCACAAATGAAATGAGATACTACAAAAATGTCAAAGAACTTAATATCAAATCATCATCAGCCTTCTTTCCTACATACTTTCAGCCTTTCCTCCCCCAGAGTTTTATTAGAATGAAATTTTTAAAATTTGTTTTCTTCTTCAATATTCCAAAGACCTCTAATAACTTTATTTAAAATCAGGTGATTTCAGTCAAGTTTCTCCAATTGTATTTAAATATTGGTTTTATTTAAGAAATTTTAATACATATTTTAAGTATATCTTTAGAAAAAAATCTGAATTAATGAAATGACCAACTTATCTTTTTCTATGCTTTCTATACTCTCTAGTGATTTTAATAGGAATGGATATTGCATGTTATCAAAGGCTATTTCATCATCCATGGAGATAATCATTTACATACTGTGGGTTTTCTTATTATGTTAATTGTCTTCTAAATATAGAACCATCCCTCCCTAAGTGGTATAAATGCTACGTGATCATGGTATCTTAGTAATAACTTGTAATCTCTGCTAAAATTTTATTTATGATTTTTGCATCAATGTTTATTAGGGAGATTAATCTATAATTTTCTTTGTTTTTAAGACACTTCCAGATTTATGTTTCAGCACCATAAACTTGTGTCATTGGCAGAACTCCTTCTCCTATTTTATAAGAAGCTCATGTAGAATTGGAATTCATTGATTCACATGTAAATCTTTCTGAACCAGGAAGTTTTTTCTTAGGGAGATTATTGATAACTTTTTCAACTCCTTTTCTGAAATGGGGTTATTCAAGTATTTTATTTTCTCTTCTATTAATCAGGGCAGTATGCATTATTATAAGTATTCATCCATTTCACTCAGTTTGTCAAATTTATTGGCATACAGTTCGAAAAAATGGCCGTAAATTATCTCTTTAATTTCCTCCTCAATGGAGGTTAACGCACCATTTTTGATACTGGTGATTTGGTTTTCTTCATTCTTTCTTAATCTGATCAATCTAACATTTATCTATTTTGTTGCTTTTTCATAAAGCCAGCTCAACTTATTTTGTTAGATCATTTTTTTTTCAGTTTTAATAATCTCTCATTTGTTTCTGAATTTCTAATTTGATTTTTAATTGGGGATCTTTAATTTCTTCTTCTTCTAACTTTTTAGTTGCATATCCAATTCATTGAACTCCTCTTTTTCCATTTTATTCATATAAGCATTTAGAGATATAAAATTTCCCCTAAAAACAATTTTGACTGCATCCTATTAATTTTGATATGATATCTCGTTGTTATCATTTTCTTGAATGAAATGGTTTATTGTTTCTAGGATTTGTTGTTTGATCCCCTCATTCTTTAAAATTAAATTATTCAGTTTCCAATTAATTATTGGTTTATCTACCAATAGTCCTTTACTACATGACATCTTTATTACAGCATATCTAAAAAGCATTCATTTATTATTTCTACCCTTCAGTATTTGATTGTAAAGTTTTCAATGCCTTAGTAGATGGTCAATTTCAATATAGATGCCAGTCACTGCAGAGAAAAAAGATATATTCTTTTCCATCTTCATTCAGTTTTCTCCAAAGGTCTTTCATATCTAAATTTTCTAAGATTGTGTTCACCTTTTTAACTTCCTTGTTGCTTCTTTTGTGGTGAGGTTTATCTAATTCTGAGAGAGGGAGGTTGAAAATCCCCATCATTAAAATTTTGCTGCCCATGTTTCCTTGTAATTCATTAAACTTCAACTCTAAGAAATTAGATGCTATACATATTTGATTCATATATGTTGTTTGATGTTTTAACTTCATCTCTATAGCGATTTTTAAGAAGTTGTAATTTCCTTCCTTATCCCTTTTATAATCTGTTTTTTCTTTTGATGTTTCTGAGATCAGTACTATTATCCCTGATGTTTTTTTAACTTCCACTAAAGTATAATATATTTTGTTCCAACCTTTTATCTTTACCCTTTGTGTGCCTCCCTAGTCAAATGTATTTATTGTAAACAACATATTGTAGTTTTCTGTTTTTTAACCTACTTTGCTATCTGCTTTGTTTTTGTGGAGAGTTCAAAGGCAATTACATTTAAAATTAAGATTAATTATTCAGTTTTTCTCTCCATACTGTCTTTCCTCATTTATAGTTTTCTCACTCCCCTTATTCCTACTCACCAAAATATTGTTTCCTTTCCCCTTGAACTTTTATTTGAAATTTAAATTTATTTTTTTAAATTTTTATTTATTTTTAAGGTTTTTTTGCAAGGCAATGGGGTTAAGTGGCTTGTCCAAGGCCACAAAGCTAGGTAATTATTAAGTGTTTGAGGCCGGATTTGAAGTCAGGTACTTCTGATTCCAGGGCTGGTGCTCTATCCACTGGACCACCTAGGAGCCCTTAAATTTAAATTTAAATTTTATTTTCAATTTTATCTTCCCCTTCACTTTTCATCTGTGCTTCTTTCCCTTTCTTCAT
Source organism: Macrotis lagotis (assembly GCF_037893015.1). Lineage (NCBI taxonomy): Eukaryota > Metazoa > Chordata > Mammalia > Peramelemorphia > Peramelidae > Macrotis > Macrotis lagotis. The sequence goes on along the minus strand of NC_133663.1, from coordinate 147,205,235 downwards.
TTCCCCTCCCCTCTATTTCCCTGTAGGGCAGAATAGATTTTTTTTAAACAAAATTTGTATTTTATGTTATTCCTCTTGACAAATCTATTGAGTATATTTATTCAGGTTTCTCATCCTCACTTCTTTCCTTCTACAATAATAGGTCTTTGTGCCTCTTCACCCAATATAATTTATCTACTAATACCTAACCTTCTCCTAATATAGTTCTTCTTTTAATATTTTTATTGTTTTAACCTTATCTTGTACTTATAGCACTTTTGCCAAAATATATGTTCCTTTTATCTGTCCTGTTAGAAGTACTATTCTCAATGGTTGATTGATTGTTTGATTGACTGATAAGTAGAATTGCTTCATAATCACTAAGTAACTTCCTTTCTTCTGTATCATTATAAATACATTTGTCTAGAGTCATAAATCATATCAAATTGTAATTAATTTGTACACCCCCTCTATTCCAAGTACCCTTCATGGACACATAATCCTCATGACCCAAAGCATCATGTAAAGGCAAATCATTTCATGACCTTTTATTCCTCACCCCCCCATTCTCCACAGCCAAGCATACTCCCTCCAATTGCAACCAACATATCAAACAAAGCAAGAGCTCTGCTCCTTGGATATAGGGAGCAGAGTCCTGAGATTTTGTGCTGAATCTGGAGTCTAATTCCTTACTTATTACTTGCCAAGATATTGCCTATGTAGCCCAGTCATTACCTGTGCTGAGGTTTGTTTCTTTCCTTATGACATACAGTGTTTTGTTTCCAACCCAGTCTTGTGTGTTGCCCCAGTTTTCCCAAGTTTCAGTCTTTGTCTAGGGATGGGACCCTCCCTGGTCGCCTGCTATCTCACTTCCAGGGTCTAGATTGCTGTCTAGCTGCTGGGATCTGCTTTACACTATGGCTAAAATCTAGCTTGCCAACTCTCCTAGACAGGCATTCTTCACTCCCCTCCCATTCAAGAGAGATTTTCACTGAAGATCCTCCACAATTTTTATGGTTAAAAACCTATTTAGATCTTTTTTTTCCTTTTTTTTTTTTTTGGTGGAATCTGTTACTTGGTCTGTGTAGAGGCTTCAGTTAACATTGTGTACAGAACTCCAGGAGCAACATTGCTTCACATTACCATCTTGGCTCCATCCTGGAAGTTCATTACCTTATATATTTAAGAAATAAAGTTTTTATCAGAGAAATGTGCTGCACTTCCTCTCTCACTTTGCTTCTAAATCTGGTTTCATTGGTTTTGTTTGTACAAAAGATGTTTAATTTTTTAAAATTTTAATTAACCTTTTTATTTTCCATGGTCCTCTTTTCCACTTCATTGGTCACAAATTCTTCCTTTGTCCATAGATCTTTATTATTTTTCATGCTCTCCCAAATTGTTCATGAGGCCATTCATTAGACACAAATCACATATCCATTTGAGTTCATCTTGGCACATAGTGTGAGATATTGCTCTACACATAGTTTTTACTAATTTTGTTACTGGTTTTCCCAGCAATTTTATTCAGGAAAGAGTCATTTCTAATACAGGATATGACATAAAAACATATATATATATATATATATATATATATATATATATATATAAAATATATAATATATATATACTATATATAGTCTACCTCAAATATATATAATATTTATATATATATATATTATATATATATATATATATATATATATATGTCTCTCTCTCTCTCTCTCTCTCTCTCTCTCTCTCTCTCTCTCTCCAAATGTCAGCTGAGCCTGCCAGCTGACCTGCCATTTCAATCAGTCATCCATGTGGTCTTCTCTTTAAACTCTTCTTAACTTTCCTATCACTTTCTAAATGTTGAAACTTCTTTAATAAATCTTTATTTTCTTTCCACCCCTGCATTCCTGGGTCTGAATGGGTCTGAATCGTGATTCCCTACAGGCAGTAATCAAACTCAAGTTGACAACAAATCCTTTAAAAGTGAAACAGACAACGTCATATTTAATTGATTTTGCATTTCTATCATTTTAATTATTTGCATAATTTTTATTTTGTTTTTGATAGTTTTCATTGCTTAACTTTAGAGTTGTCTATTTATATTCTTTGGCTACCTATATGTAGTTGAGTCTTGTTTTATATATGTATTATATATATTTGCATATTTTTCCCTAGAAATTTAATTTCTAAAAATAAGGCAGAAAATAATATATCATGAAAAGAATAAACATAGGAAAACAAGTCACAATTATTTCTTACCTTTTCCAAAAAATGCAATTCACTTATACAACCCTAAATATTCAACTTATAAAAATTGAAACAACAACTTCTGTAAAAAAAGTATGGCATAAAGAAACTCATAAATGTATTTAGCACATTCACAAAATTCAGTAAAAAGATAAAAAATGAAAAATATGCAAAATAATTACAAAATTATATCAGGGAATCAATCAATAACGATATATTCAGGATTTATATGAGTATAATTATAAGAAGTTTTTGAGACATAATGAAAAAATAATTATTATATAAGTATTGCTCCTGATTGGACAATAACAACATAATAAAATTGATAAATATATAAAGTACTCTACCAATTAAACTACAAAAGTGTTATTTCATTGGTCTAGGTGAAATAATAACAAAAAATAAATAACAATAAATAATCTCATAAAGAATTTTAAGTAGAGGTACCAAGCATTAAAAGTGTACTATAAAGTGATCATCTCATGCTAGAAAGTATTACGGCTCTCATCAAAATAATTTGACAGTACAAAATTTTTCAATGCAGTACTAGATATACATACATATATACATATGCATGGGAAAACATGCATACATGCACAAATAAACACCTACAAACAAGATAACCATACATGCTATATGCATCTTTTGATCCAAGAATACTTAGAAGATATAACTTTGAATATATTTATATATAAAATATATATATACAACATATGTATATAATATATATTTACACACATGAATAGATATATACATATATGTATATAATATATATACATATATATGTATGTGTATATATATATATATATATATATATATATATATATATATATATATATATAATGTATTCATTTAGACTTTATGCCATTAAATGGGATAAGATTATTTTAGCCCTAACCTCCAATAGACAATCTTTGGATCTCTATATAAACTTTTTGTCAGATAGTGGATCCATTTGTCAGTAGTTGGCATCTTTGAGAACTGCATAGTTCACAATTCTGAAAAACATTTCAATTTTTCATAAAATAAAGACATAGAGGAGAGGAACAGACATAGACCTTTTCCTTAGATGCCATGATGACCTATCTATGTGTCACAGTATGCATTGATACTGTCAGGGTCTGAGGTAGGGTGGTCAGTTTTAATGAAAGGGATAATGCTAGATTAAATAGGAGTAATATGAATCATTTGGCTTTAAAATTTTTCATTAGATAAAACTAATCTGTCTATAACGAAATGTATTCCATGCCATATACTATTAGCTTGAGTGTATTCAAATGCATGCTGAGGGCCCCCTTTTTCCCATTATTTGTAAAAATTTAGATAGCCATTAAATCTTGTTTTTCCTTATGGAAATCTGGGTAGGAATAAATATGAGACAAATACATGCTTAATGGAAAAACTTCAGTTCAAAATACACCCAGTGCATAAAATCTCAGAACTTCATCTCTGAACACAAGTTACATAATGCAGATTTATTTTAACATAACAATTTTATTAGTGTCTCTACTGGAATTCCTTCTCCACCCCCACTCACAACTTTCACTATTTTCAACCTGTGAAATATCATTCTTGGATAACTCCTACTATTTGATTTTTTAAGTAGTGATCCAAGTCTGCTTGGTCCTACTGCCAAAAGGTCTAATTTCACACACTATTAAAAAAAATTCATTTCAACCAGCATTTAAGTGACTTCCATGTGCCAGTCAAGAAGAAATAAGGGTGATACAAAGGCAAAAATGAGAATGCTTTTCCCCTCTGTATTTCATTCTACTCTCTCATAATCATTCTCTTATTCCCCACAATGGTTACTACAAACCCATTCTACTCTCTCATTATCATTCTCTTATTCCCCACAATGATTATTCCAAACCATTTCTTCTCTTTTCTTCCAAACACATATACAATTGTCACTGTTGCCACCCGCTAAGAATAAAGAAACTAGTTTCCTATTTCACAGATTGACTATTTGTTGTGAACTCATTTCAGTTGCCCTCACATATTTTTCAAATATTCTCTGATATTATTCTCCATATCTTATTTGCTCTTTATAGAGGAAAATAGATTTCTACAACTTAAAGCTTCTATCTACCTCAATGGTACCTTTCTTTCTTTGTTTTCTGGGCCTTGTCAAAACAGTTATACACTTTCTCTCATGTAGTTTAAAGTTTTCTCCCTTATGCCTTCTAATCTGACTCCTCACTCCAATTTAATTGTAATATATTAATATCTTCTGTTTTCATCAGTGGCATTTCTTAATTTAGCCTTGATATTCTTCAATCTTCCTAAAGCAAGCTTCCTAATCAGAAGACAAAAAAAAAAAAAACAGTTTTCTTAAAGCTTCTACTTTATTTATCAAATATTCTTCTATTTTTCCCTTATGATACATGAAAAGTTACCTTCAGCTTACTTCTCAGCTTCCTTAATACAATCTTTCCTTTCAACTTTTTTCATTTTATCTTCTTATCCCAATACTATTTTGGAAGCGTTTTCTCTGCTGAAGAGATTCTTAACTTTCCTTGTGTCATGTACTATTTTGTCTATGTGGTGAAACTTAGGAGCATTTTCTCAGAATGATATTTTAAATAATTGAAGAAAATATTAAATTTTAATTAGAGGTTAGTGAGAATAAAGGTACATTTTCTTCTTCAAAGTTCATGGACTTCCTAAAATATATATTGAAATATAAATATATTCAAATATAAATAGATGTACATGTTTGTGTGTACATGTGATTACATACATACACAAACTTTTATATGTATACATACATATATTGGTTTATATGCATATATAATAACCTTTATGGCCAGAAAGTATCAGAGTTAGTGCCCCCAGGAGCTCAAAGAAAAGAATACATGACCTGCATGCCTCAAAATTTCTCCTTTATTTTATTGTGCCTTAACACTGACACCTAGTGGATTTTTATAGATAGAAAGTAAAGCAATAAATGTCAAACTTGATTTTCAGGTTGTTTATGTGTGCATTCAACTAAGATACCAATAAAATTTATATCATATGGTTAAATATAGAAAAAATGCTTTTTTAGTATATTATGACTTTTTTCTTCTGAACATGACCTTTTATTTCATTGCTATAATAAATTCTCTAAAGGAAACCTCCTCACCAAAGGAGGTCTGCAACTTCTCTGTAGTTTGTAGTCTTAGAGATATTCCTAGACACTGAAAGGTTGAGGAATTTGCATAGAATAGCCATATTTCAGAATTTGAAATGAAACCCATATTTTTCTTTCTTTAAGGTCAACTTTCTATCTTTTATACTATGCATAATTAACAGAACAAAACAAAACAAAAAAGGTGAGGTGCATGTAAATGGTGCAGTGGATAGAGCACCAGTCCTGGAGACAGGATCTGACTGGTCTAGGAAAGTTCTAGTATGCATGTATGTATGTGTGACCTTGGCGAGTCACTTAACCCTGATTTCTCACATCCAGGGCCATTTCCACTTGTCCTGCTCCATATCTGGTCTCTGGACACAAATGGCTATAGAGAATACCCCCCCCCCACTCAAATTCAAGTCCTACATGATATGTTGGTCTTCTTTGAGAATGAAGGATAAACAACATTATTATCATAATTGACAAAATAAGATAAATTAATTATGATAAAAATTGTAAAACTAACATTAATTCATAAAATTCACCTTTTTAAGGAAATATTGATGCTGGAATGAAATTCTCAGAAGATACTATTATGATAAATATTGTAGTGGTTATCTAGAAAACGTAAATAACAAAGTTAAACTGGCAAAACAAATCTCAAAGGTACATATCTCACATTCTTTAATATTCTAATTCCCTGGTTACAAAGAATTTAATGATAACGGGAATGTGTAAGATCATATCCTTTGGTAAAGTGAATACATGACATTGTATTATCGCTAGCATAAAGTAATCATAACAGAAGACTGCAGGAGCTAATTCTATGCTGGGTGAAATTATAGGGATGCTACATAATTATGGTTTGCAAGGAACCCCATGTGATTATAATTTGAGGACTTGAGAAAGATTGGTTTTCTTTTGTGGACACAATCTTTGTCATATAAAATCTGATTCTCTGTGCTGTTTTTTTTTTAAAGAGCATCACAATTGTATGCTTAGAAGCACTATTAATACAATATTGATTAAAAGAGACTGTCATTAAAATACTATTCATTTATTAGTTATGCATTTCTTCATTACCTTAGTAGAATGGCTAAAAAAGCAAGTCTCATTTGAATATAATTAAAATGTCATTTACTATTCATATCTATATAAGACAGGTATTTTCAAAGTGTTTAAATCTTAAATCTAAATATATTCTTCTTCAATTGTATGTATTTCTAATGTTATACTGGGTATAGATGATACCAATAATCCTCCGAGAACTGAACATTTCAGTTCAGTAATAAAATATTTACAATTACCTGAATGTGTGATCATATTTTTAAAAAGTTATTTGATTTTTTTGTCTTCCCCTGAATTTCACATCTTGTGAACATAGGTGGAAAAAAGATTGCTAACATTACCACAACATGAATGCAGGACAATACTCTGTTTCAATTACTCATTTTTATGTGGTAAAAAAACTAAAAAGATTGCATTGTTGATATATATATACATATATATATATTAAATCAATGGAAAGTATAGTTATTACATTATATCAAATAAAAATAAAAATACTAGGTCAGTAATTGAAGTGTTTGTATATGTATAAACTGAAATCAGTTTTGGGGCAGAGGGCAATGTAGATCAAACATCTTGCTGTTTTCAAACAAGTATATTCTATTCTAATTTGGTCAAATACAAGGAGAGTAACGGAATTTAAAGAAATGTTATTTAAAATAATAAAAATTAAAAATTTCTAGAGACTAGAAATTTAACACATTTAACTCAGTTAACTTATACATAATATATACTTAATCACTTTTTATTGAGTTGCTGAATTAACAGACAAAGAAATTGAGACACCTAACAACAAATGATTTGCATAGTAAATCAGTGACAAAATTGGTAATAAATCTGGGTATATTGATTTTATTCTATCCCAAAGCAATACTGTGCACATCTCTTTTTTATAGCATCAAGGACAGACTTAGGTAGCCTTCCTATAGGGCTTTTTCTATAGCTACTAATTAATTTCCCCTAATTGATTTCATCTCCTCAAAGCCTTCTTGATAAATAATTTATTTAAACTAACCTCTTAATTTTACTTTATCATTCTGACATCAGATAATTATAAAACAATAACAAAAATAAGAAAATCAAATAACAAAAAATGCAAGTCTCATAGAACAGCGATTTGCACTTATTTGCTCTTTTAAAATTAAATTAAATACTTTCAGTCAATTAAAAAATTCTGGTACCTATATTTTCCTGAAGCATCTAGGCATATCTATAGTGATATCGATGCAGAGAATTATGAGAGAATTATGGATGTAACAGAAACAAAATTCTTTAATCTTAAATGCTGTTAAACCTTGTTAAATGGGTGGAGATTCCTCACTCTTGAGATGTAAGTTAACTCCCATTGTTTTATTGTTTAATGAAATATTTCTTTTCTGATTTCATTTGCTAACCATAGTCTTCAACCCTCTACCTGAATCTGGACAAGGGGGTGGGGGGTGGGGGGTGGAGTGATTTCTCCTTTTGCCCTCAGTGCCCAGATTTGGAACAAGCTGTAAAACCTGAGTTGACCTTCACTCCAGGCCACTCCTCTCTCAACTCTGATTGACAATTCCTTATCTCTGTCAGTCTTTACCTATTTCCCTCTCTAAGTCTCATTCTCTACCAGATAACATCTAACCTTTTGTTTTATTAAGTGCTTGCTGCCCCTACTAGTGGAAGTTTGTAACATGTTTATTTCATAATAAAATCCTGAGCAGTTTTAACATCCCAGAGAGAACATACAAATTCCATTGCTTTTCAATGGCACCCAAATCCCTTTGCTCATCTGTTACCTCAGTTCCCAGCAGTTACAAGATAAAGAGGAGTCAAAAAGCTATAAATTAAAATTTTCCCTCAGTTACTATTGAGCTCTGTTTTGCTGGAGAGGTCACCTATATTCAACCTCAAAAATGAAAAATAAATGTAAATACTAGCATGTATCTTTTAGGTACTGTGAGAATATGAGATATTTGTTAAGTGCTTTACTAACTTTTAACTATCTTATGAATGCTAATTATTTTAATTGCTTATGTAAAGTAAACCATAATGTACAATAGAGAATAGAGGACTAGAATGAAGAAGGGCATTACAGTCCTGACTGCCAATAATCAACATATGTGAATTTAATCAAATTGCTTAAATTCTGCCTTAGTTTCTCAATCCAGGAAATGTAAATGATAAATAACTTATCAACAACACAAAATTATTTTGAAGATTGAATGAGGTTAAAAAAATCATGAAAGAACTTTGAAAATTTTTAACAAAAAAGGACCAACAGATGTGAGAGATGATGATCATAGTAATGATGCTAACCAAATATTTTAATAGTATCTGACATTTATATAGTATTTAGAAGTTAATAAAGCAATGCATATGTATTATACTATTTAAAATTTGCAGTAAACCTTTAAGGTAATCACTACAAATCATACAAGCATTTTATTTATAGTAGGAAGATCTTGCAATTAGAATTGGTAGATACATTGTAAATTATGTGGGTTATCTCCTTTATTTTTAGGAGAGGTAACTGAAAACAACTGAGTGACCTAGAATTGTGGGAAGGTAGGTGATATTGTGAATAAAGTATAGGACCAGGAATCAGTAACATCTCAATTCAAATTCGGTCTTAAAACAGGGCAAGTCATGTAAATTTGTTTGCCTCAATTCAGCAAAGTAAGCTGGAGAAGTAAATGGAAAACTACTTCTGCATCAATGTCAAAAAAAAAAAAAAATCCCAGATAGGTTCACAAAAAGTCAGATGATTAAAATGACTGAATAACAATAATAAAAATATCACTCATGACTATGCAAAAAGGAGTGTCAGAAGTAGAATTTTAAGTCAATTGTGCTTGAACATATGTTCAATACCATTAACCATCTACATCACACTGCCTATATAGATGTTGCTAGGATGAATTTCCTTAATATCATAGAAATATTTATTTGGAGTAAAAATGTAACTTTTGTGTCATTTTTCAGAGAAGGAAACTGAAGTTCAAGTGTGGAAAGCTATTTGACAGGGTCATGCTGTTTAATAAGCTTCAGAAAGAGGATTTGAACCTAGGTCTTTTTATTCCAATCAGTACTCTTTGTAACATGCTATACTCTCTATATAAGATTTTATTTACAAGAAAGACATATTTAGTATTGTATCATTTTATTTAGATCCAAGAAAATTAAGACAAAAAACAATCCTTTTGGAATTATATATTAACCCTTTATTTAAATAAACCGTGTCCAATGAATATAAAAAAATTCAATTCATCTCTCCTGCTGGGTTTGAGGATTGAAAACCAGTTCACCCAGACAAAAGTAATTTCTTGGAAGATTAGTTTTAATGTTTTTTCCTGTCATTTGGGGGTGGCTTTATTTCATTAAATCTGGTAAACAAGTAATTAGCATTTCAATAGGTCATGGCCAATATTATAGCATGATAATCACTAGGATTTTTTATTTGTAGAATAATATTATTATAATATAAAGTCTAGAAAAGTTTTAATATAACCCAATTTGATCAGAGGAAAAAAGAATTATTATTAGAAAATAAATATCTTGAATGACACTTAGCAACTGTATATATAATGGGAAAAGGGCCTTCTCTCTGAACTTTATTTTTCTAATATGAAAAATTAGGTAAGTGAAGTATTCATTTTACAGGTTATTAATATCAAATGAGATCATAAGCTAAGAGTACTTTAAAAAATGTAAATGCTATATAAATTTCATTTATAGAAATATTAGAAATTCTCAATTGCTGAGTTTTTATCCATTTGAATCTTTGATGGTGAGAGTCTAATTGCAATTAGGTTTGTTTGTTTGTTTTCCCTAAGAAAATACAACAAATGGCCTTTGGGATTACAGTTAATCTTTTCTAATACATTTCTGGTGAGTGCTGGGACTTTTCAGCAAGTGACTCAAAGTTGTTGCTAAATAAATTATATATTTATATATATATATATATATTTAAGAATCATAAAGAAATTTAACAAATTATTTTCATAACTAGATGATAAAGTATGCTATTTTTAGACTAATGAGGAATTGGATTTGCTATCAGTTATCTGGAAATTCAGTGCCCTGCGCAAAGTTCCAGTTATTCTCCCTTAGTTATATATCTCTGATTTGAACCCTCACTTTGTCTTCTAGCTTACCATAGAGTCTTGTTTTTTGCTCAAACCCAACTCCCTCTCCCTGATACTGTGCATTTCTCTCTGTGTGTCTTTCTCTCTGTCTCTGTCTTTCTGCTTCTGTTACTTTCTCTGTCTTTGTCTCTCTTGATTCTCTCTTTCTATGTCTCTGTCTCTATCTCTTTCAATTATTATGGAGAATCTTTCTTATTGTGCTTTCTCTTAAAGTAGAGAGAAAAGACATTCACCAAAGTTTATCATCAAATTCGATTTTAGCACAGATAGTGTAAGTAAATTAGATAACATATATGATTTTTCTTGATAAATATCCAAGTGTTATGCAGACTGACATAGGGCCTTTTCATATTGTTTGCTGTGAACTTAGTACATAGTGAATCGAGTTAAGAATGCACCAGACACATATATTTCTATTCCATCTAATCTGAATGCTCTCACAAAGCCAATTCTGTCTCTTCCTTTTTCTGTCCCTTCTCCTCCTTGTCTCATTTCCCTCTATCTTCTCCTCTATCATTACCTTATCAAGAAGCATCCTTGAAAGCTTATCAGAGGCCCTCAATATCATTCTTTCATAGTCTTCTTTTCCTAGACCTTGCTATACAGTTATATAATGAAAACAGTTATAGGTCAATCCAATTCTGTTTATCTACTTCTTTGGACCTGCTCAGTTAGAGGAGCAATATTTGTTATTGCTAAACCTTTCTGATTGTTTAAGTACAAATGTCAGACCATCATGAAACCAAGGTTATTTTCCTCCAGCTTGACTGGAATACCAGCATGTAAAACACCGTGGAAAGAAAAATCATGCTCTTCCAAATTCTTTCTCCTGAATATATTTTTTATACTAATGTTAAAAAAAAATTTGAAATGTCAGTTGATACCCAAATTAGTTCCAATTTTAAATTTGGATCATGAAAGACTTGAACCAGTCCTACTCTTAAACTGTGACTTCCTGACACTGTTATTCCCTAAAATGGTCAGACTGCTAATTATCAAAACAATTTTGACTTTGAACCTTATTTCTCTGCTAGTCAATCCTAATATTTCCCTCCAGAGAAGCTCTTCTGATTTCTGTCTCTTGGATATAGAATTATACAAATTATCTCCCCAAAAGATCTCCATTGAAAATAAAACAAAAGAAAATTTTTGAGAACTCCTTTTTGTTCTTTTAATAATTATTTCTTAAAAATAAGTGTATTTTTCTATGGAATGACCTTAGAAAGTTGATATGATAATATTCTTCTACTGTGTTCTCATTCCTCTAGTTTTATGCTACACAGATTTATAATAAATTCCTTAAGATTCTACAGAGAAATGAAAAATATTATTATTATAAATTAGAAAATCTAAAATCTTGACTTCTGGGACAGAGTCAAGAATGTGGTGCAAAGTTCAAAGCTATCAGAATTTTTCCCCAAACAACTTTGAATGAAGTCCTTAAACAGATCCTAAAGTAAAAGAACCCATTTAGAAAACAAACAAATATTACAATAACTTTTCAATAAGATATATTGGATGAGTTTCATGGCTCACATGGATAAATGTAGTGTAGCCTAGTTTGGCTGAGAGGACCAGGAGGCTCTTATCCACAGTGCAACTCAGGTCCCAGTTCAGCAGGACAACAGTACAACAGTATAACAGGCCAGTAGCCAGAGTCACAACCCTAGTTCAGAAAGCAAGGTTTGAGCCCCAGAAATCTTCTGTAGCATTGAGCTTCCTTAGTAGAGGGAGCAAACTGCAAATACCAAAAATGCCAGAGTGTAAAGCTGTGTAAAAAAGCACCTATCACTAACCATAGCATGAAGCTTGAAACTATATACCTTGTGCCCCACGAACAGAACCCAACTATCCAAATGACCAATAAAACAAAAAAGGGTGGTAATCATTGAGAGCTACTATTCTGATAGGGACAATAAAAATGCCATTTCAGAAGAGAAAGCAGTGATAAAAATACCTACATGTGAAACCTTAAGGGGGGGTATATGAATTGGTCTTAATTCCAAAAAGATCTCTTAGAAGAACTCAGAAAGGATTTTCAAAGCCAAAGAAGAGAGTAAGAAGAAAAATTCTGAAAAGACAGGAGTCATGCCAGAAAAATATTTGAAAAATAGACTGGAGAAAATAATACCTTTAAAAATGAAATTCACCAATTAGAAAAGAAAAATTGCTCCATTAAAAATAAGCTTAACCAAGAAAGAAATGAAAACATCATTTAAAACTAAAATTAATCAACTAGAAAAAGAAACACACAAGTTAAGTGAAGAAAATAAAACCTGAAAAATTAGAATTGAATAAAAGGAAATTAATGGCACGGAGATACCCAGATTCCATTAAATAAGAACAAAAGATTGAAATGAGAAGGAAATGTAAAGCAAGCAACTTTTAGGGAAAATAGCTTACTTCAAAAACAGACTCAAGAGAGTCCAACTGAAAACCATAAACAGAAAATGAGTCAGGACAGCATCTTTCAAGTAATTATCATGGAAATAATGATATCCTAGAAAAGAAGATAAGAATTCATCAATTATCACCCAGAAAGAGATCCCCAAATAAAGACTCTAAGGAATATTAAAGCCAGATTTCATAATTCCCAACTAAAGGAGAAAATATGCAGGCTGTCAAAAAGAAGCAATTTAAAAACCAGAGAGTCACAGTCAGGATTGTGAAGGACTTATCAGCTTTAACATTAAGAGATTGGAGGACCTGGAATATGATATTCTGGAAGGGGAAAAACTTTGTATTACAACCAAGAGCCAGGGTAAAAAAAATAGAGGACTTTCAAACTAGCCTGATGAAAATAACAGAATGGAAAATATGATCTTCAAATAAAAGACTCAAGAAATGGATAAAAAGATAAATGGAAAGGGAAAGAAATGCTTGTCAATAAGACTCAACTGTCTTCCTCCCTACATTAGAAGACAATCCTTGTAACTCTCGAGAACTGTATTTATCTTAAGACAATTGAAAGGGCAGAGAGAGAATGATTTTAAATTGAATGTGATATGACCAAAATTTTACCTTTTGACACTTGTCTTTCTATTGGGGGAGTTGGAGATAATATACTTGGAATGAGGTATAAATTGATTATGAAGTTAAGATGCTTATGGCTCTTGAGAATTGTATTTCTAATGGGACAACTGAGGGGAGCATTCTTGGAAAGGAGTGGGTATGAAGTGATTATAAGGTGACGATGCTTACAACCCTTGATAATTATCCTTCCATCAAGATAGTTGAGCAGCTAGGTGGAATAGTGGATAAAACACTGCCCCTGGAGTCAGGAGGACTTGGGTTCAAATCCGGTCTCAGACACTTAATAATTACCTAGCTGTGTGTCCTTGGGCAAGCCACTTCCCTGTTTGCCTTGCAAAAACAAGAAAAAAAAAACCTAAAAGGAAAGATAGTTGAAAGGAGTATACTTTGATAGACGTTGTGGGTACAGCTATAAAACAATACATGATAAAAAGAATTATGCTGGAGAAGAAGGTGGAACATTAAATGATAAATAATACATGAAGAGTCACCAAGGATCTATTATATTAAGGTAAAAGAAGGGAAGGTGTATGTACTTGGTAAATCTTACTCTATTGAGCTCAGAAATTTATCCCAATCTACAGGGAAACAAAAGGAAAAGGAAAATACAAAAGGAGTAAAATGGGAATGGGAGAAGAAAAGGAAAAGGTTTAAATAGAAGGGAAGAAATAATAGGGGAGAGCAGTCAAAAGAAGAAACTTAGAAAAGAAAAATTAGAAGAAAAGAAAGAGAAAAGTAAATCATGGGTAAGATAGGAATTTAGAGGAAAATACCGAATAAGTAATTATATCTGTGAATGTGAATGGGATGAACTCTCCCATAAAAATGAAGCTGATAGCAGAGTGGGTTAAAAACTAGAATCCTTCAATTTGATGTTTACAGGAAACACATCTGAAGCAGAGAGATAGACACAGGGTAAAGATAAAAGACTGGAGAAGTGTATATTATATTTAGCCTGAATAAAAGATGAAGGTAACAAACTTGATCTCAGGAAAAGGAAAGGCAAAACTAGATTTAATGTAAAGGGGTGAGGAAGGAAATTGCAGCTTTCTTTTAAAAATTATTTATTTATTTTTCCAACACATGCAATGTTTGTTTTTACAAATCATTTTTACAAGATTTTGAGCTTTACATTTTCTCCCTCCCTCCCTTCCCTCCCTTCTGCCCCTGACAGAAATCAATCTGATATAGGTTCTACAATTATAACCATGATAAACTAAATCCATATTGATCATGTTGAAATGACATCTTTCTAAAAGATACTAAAAACAATGAAATAATATCAATATTAAACATATATAGCAATTGTTATAGCAATCAGCTTTTTATGGGAGTAGCTAAAGTAGTTACAGGAAGACATAGATAACAAAATTATGTTACTAGGGGACTTCAACATTTCTTTCTCAGGATTAGGTAAGTCTAACTTCAAAAAACAATAAAAAAGTTAAGAAAGTGATTAGAATTTTTAAAAAGTTAGATATGAATGAGCTCTGGATAAAACTAAATGGTGATAGAAAGGATATATTTTCTTCTCTGCAGTACAGGCACCTACATAAAAAATTGACCTTGTATTAGGACATAAATACCTCACAGTAAAAACAGAAAACTTATTTGAAATGTAAGTTTCAGATCATGATGATATAAAAATTACAGGTAATAAAGAGCTATAGAAAGATAGCCTGTAGAAAGATAGCCTAGAAAGAAATTGGAAACTAAATGATCCAATATTAAAGACTTATTCAAACAACAAATCATGGAAATAATCAACAATTTCATCTGAGACAATTTTTCAATTGATAAATGGTCAAAGGATATGACGTCTGTTATCAAAGAAACTAAAACTTTCTAGAGTCATATAAAAAATATTCCAAATCATTATTGATTCGAAAAATGAAAATTAAAACAACTCTGAGTTATCACCCCATACCTATGAAATTGTTTAAAAAGACAAAACAGAAAAATGATCAATACTGTAGAGGACGTGGGAAAACTGGGACACTAATGCATTGCTGGTCAAGCTGTGAACTGAACCAAACATTCTGGTGAGCAATTTGATACTATGCCCATGGTATATAGGCCTATATATCCCAAAAATATCATAAAAAATGGAAAGGTCCATGTGTACTAAATATTTTTAGAAGCTCTTTTTGCAGTAGCAAAGAAGTAGAAATTGACAAGTAGCCCATCAATTGGGAATTGGCTGAACAAGCTATGGTACATAAATGTGAGGGATACTATTGTTCTATAAGAAATCATCAGTGGGAAAAAAAAAGAAATCATCAGTGGGGCAGCTAGGTAGCGTAGTGGATAAAGCACCGGCCCTGGAGTCAGGAGTACCTGGGTTCAAATGCGGTCTCAGGGACTTAATAATTGCCTAGCTGTGTGGCATTTGGCAAGCCACTTAACCCTGTTTGCCTTGCAAAAACCTAAAAAAAAAATTGTGGCAAGACTTTAAGGGAAAATAAAAACAAAACCTATAGCCAAACATTTCCCCTCACAAAATGTATTTTTCTTTTTTTTTTTCTTTTAGTTTTTTTGCTAGGCAATAGGGTTAAGTGGCTTGCTTGCCCAAGACCTCACAGCTAGGCAATTACTAAGTGTCTGAGGCTGGATTTGAACTCAGGTACCCCTGACTTCAGAGCCGGTGCTCTATTCACTGGGCCAAATAGCCGCCCACAAACTGTTAATTATGGATAAACAATTTTTTAAACTTTACTGAATCTGTTTTCTGATCTCTAAAATATACACAGTAATTACTTTGGCAAATGGATAAATTGTTGCAAGGCAATACTTAACCCATTTCCTTATTCTCTGATACCTTTTACAAAAATTTGTTACTAAAGCAGCCATAAACATCTGTACTAGGACATTATTGGGCAATGAGGCCTGCTACCCATTCCTTTGACCCAAAGACCTTGAATAATACTGCCTTATAAGTTATATCCAATTCCTGGAAACTCATTCCCCAAAACACTCCAAAAAGCATCAAATTATGTCTCTAACTAAAATTTAGAGGGGCAGAACCCACAGAAGGACTGAGTGATACAATTTCCCAGTCCAAGACAACTTAGAGTTCTACAGGAAAGTCTGTTACACCCTGACTGGGGGCTAGAAAAAAAGCTACAGCCCAGCGCAGCCAGGCTAGATCCCTGGAGGCACCTAGGTTGGTGGTAGAGAGGGTAGTTTCCAGACCTCTGGCCTAGGATCACTGGGAACAGCTTGAAGGGGTGGTGAGAGAACTCGGAGTGAGCGAGTAGCCATGTGGTGAGAAACTGCAGCAGGACTTGGGGGAAGCCAGATTGAATGTCCAGAATGTAGCCTACATATTGTAAGGATGGGGGAGAGACTACAGAGGACTCTTTACTCTCACTAGGGCAGGACTCTGCTCTATGCCCCCACTCAGATCCAGGTTGCAGTTTGGGCTTCTATACCACCTTAGCCGAGCAGGGACTGTCCTCACAGCTCCAGGGCAGAGGAGAGCCTGTGTTCATCCATATATCAAAGCATATGCAAGAAAGCAGTATCTTGGAGGAATTAATGTCCTAGTGGGATGTTCCAAACCCTCCCCCTTAAAGCCTTGGAAGTGTGGTTAATCAGTCATAGGCTGTGGAAATGAGCAAACAAAAGAAAAAGAAGAATCTAACCACAGAAGATTAATTTTGTCCCATGGAGTACCAAAATACATACTCAGATAATGACAAAATTGAAGTTTTGTATCCAAGAGAAATAGGAAATGAGCCCAGGTGGTGGGTGAGCTCAAAAAAGACTATGAAAAGCAATTAAGGGATGTAGAGAAAAAATTGGGAGGAGACATGAGAGAAATGCAGATAAATTGTGAAAAACAAATTAGCAACTTGGTGAAAGACATCCAAAAACATTACTGAAGAAAATAATAAATTTAAAACCAGTTTTGGCCAAAGGGAAAAAGCAAAACAAAAGGCAAAAGGATAGAACAATGCCTTCAAAAGAAAATTGGCCAGCTAGAACAGGAGGTTAAAAGGTTCTCTGAAGAAAATAACTCCTTCAAATGCAGAATGGAACTAAAGGAAGGAGATGCCTTTGTGAGAACCCAGGAAGAAATAAAACTATTCCAAAAAACCTAAAAAACAAAAATTAGAAGAAAATGTGAAATATCTCAGGAGAAAAAGAGATATGGGAGAGATAATTTGAAAATTAATGGGCTATTTAAAATCATGACCAGGAAAACAACTTAGAATGCATTTTACAAAAAATAATATTGCAAAATTACCCTGAGATCCTAGAAGCAGAAGGTAAAATAGAAATTGAGGGCATTCACTGATAACCTCCTGAAAGAGATCCCAAAAGAAAACTTCCAGGAATATTATAGCCAAATTCCCAAACTCCCAAGTCAAACAGAAAATACTAAAAGTTTTCAGAAACAAATAATTCAACTACTATGGCTCTATAGTCAGGATTACACAGGATCTGGCAGCATCTACATTAAGGGTATTTAGGACTTGGAATATGATATTCTGGAAGGCAAAAGATCTTGGTTTACAACTGAGAATCAACTATCCAGCAAAATTGAACACCTTTCAGGGGAAAAGATGGATTTTCTTATTTTTTTTTTTTATTTAAGGCAATGTGACTTGCCCAAGGGCACACAGCTAGTTAATTATTAAGTGTCTGAGGCTGGTTTTGAACTCAGGTACTCCTGATTCCAGGACCAGTGCTCTATCCACTGTGCCACCTACCTGTCCCCTGAAAAGATAGATTTTCAATGAAACAGGGGCTTTCAAACTTTCATATTGAGACTTGCAGTTCCAGGACTGACAAATGTACTTGTGCTTGCTCACAGATCACAGCAAAAGCCAGCTCTGGAGCCACGAGCACCCAAGCCCACATCTAGCCCCGTAGACCCAACAATCACCCAGCCATGTGACATGCAAGCCACCTGATCCCCACTGCCCTGCAAAAACCAAAAAGAAGAAAAGAAAACAAAATAAAAAAATTGCAATAATAGTAAGGGTAACTGGGTGGCAGACAGAGCATTGGCCCTTGAGCCAGGAGCACCTGGGTCCAAATCCGGCACCAGACACCCAAAGATCATCCTGCTATGTGGCCCCAGGCAGGCCACCCAGCCCCACTTTCCCTGAAGCTCCCCCAAATAATAATAATAAAAAATGTGCTTCAGTCTTTGTTCCAACACCAACAACTCTGTCATGGGTGGATCACATTCTTTATGGTAAGTCCATCACAATAGTTACTTCAATATTTTTCCAACATTGCCATTGCAGATCACAACTCCTTCCTTTCTTATTTCACTACTACCATGTACTATATTTTCTCTCTCCTTTCACTCTGACTCTGCTGTAGGGTAGCTGAGTGATGCAGCAGACAGATCCCTGGTCCTGGTGCCAGGAGGCTCCGAGCCCCTATACCACCCCTTAGGCCCAGAAGCCACCTGGCCTTATGGTACTGGACAGGCCTTCAATCCCAGGCCCTTGCAAGAAGTACAAAAGGAAATGTGTTATATCTGACCACTCTCCCCGCATGGTCCATCCTCTCCTCCTTTATTCACATCCCCACCCCATCCCCCTGCTACTCCAGATGTCTATAACCCATTGAGTATATATGCTGTTTCCTCTCCTAGCCACCTCTGATGAGAGCAAAGGTTCATTCATTTCCCCTTGCCTCTTTCTTTCCATACCATTGCAGCAGCTCATTGTAATAAAGAAAAATCTTATTATATGAAATATCTTGGCCTATTCCCCCTTCTCCTTTTCCTTTCTCTCATTACATTTCCCTTTTTTTCTATTGACTCTATTTTTACACCATATCTTATCTTCGAATTCAGCTTTCTCCTGTGCTTCAGCTATAAAAGCTCCCTCTACCTGCTCTATTAACTGAGAAGGTTCATATGAGTATTATCAGTGTCATTTTTCTATGCAGAAATACATGTAGTTCATCATCATTAAGTCCCTCATATTGTCCCCCTCTCCTCCAATCTCCATGCTTCACCTGAGTCCTGTATCTGAAGATCAAACCTTCTGTACAGCTCTGGCCATTCCAAAAGGAACCTTTGAAATTCCCCTGGTTCGTTGAAAGTCCATCTTTTTCCCTGGAAGAGGACATTCAGCCTTGCTGGGTAGTTCATTCTTGGCTGCATTCTAAGCTCTTTTGCCTTCCAGTATATTACATTCCAAGCCCTACAAGCTTCCAATGTAGTTGCTGCTAAGTCCTGTGTGATCCTGACTGCAGCTCCATGATATTTAAACTGTGTCCTTCTGGCTGTTTTTAATATTTTCTCTTTGAATTGGGAGTTCTGGAACTTGGCTATAATATTCCTAGGGGTGGGTTTTTTGGGATCTCTTTCTTAGGGAGATTGGTGGATTCTCTCCATTGCTATTTTCCCCTTTGCTTCTAGAATATCAGGGCAATTTTCGTGTAGTAATTCTTTGAAAATGATGTCAAGGCTCTTTTCCTGATCATGAATTTCAGGTATTCCAATAATTTTTAAATTATCTTTGCTAAGTCTGTTTACCATATCAGTTGTTTTTTTTAATTTATTTTTATTCTCATTTTGTACAAATGTTTTTTTACATTAATAAACTATTCTTCTTTACAAGTAAACAAAATACCCCTCCCCCCATGAATATAGATAGACTTGCTTGGACGAAAACAGTAAAGGAGAGAGAAAAAAAATTAAAATTAAAAAAAATAATAGTAAGAATTGTAGGTATGGCCAGGTAGCATAATGGACGAAGCACCAGCCCTGGAGCCACGAGCACCCGGAGCACCCGAGTCCATATCCAGCCTTGTAAACCCAACAATCACCCAGCCATGTCACATGAAAGACACCCGATCCCTACTGCCCTGCAAAAACCAAAAAGAAGGGAAAAAAAAGACCCAAAATAAAAAAAAAATAGTAATAATAGTAGGGGTGGCTGGGTGGCAGACAGAGCATTGGCCCTTGAGCCAGGAGCACCTGGGACCAAATCCAGCCCCAGACACCCAAAGATCACCCCGCTATGTGGCCCCAGGCAATCCACCTAGCCCCACTTGCCCTGCACCCTCCCTCAAACAATAATAACAAAAAATGTGTTTCAATCTTTGTTCCAACACCAACAACTCTGTCATGGGTGGATCACATTCTTTATGATAAGTCCATCACAAAATTTACTTTCATATTTTTCCAACGTTGCCATTGGTGATTGCATCTCCCTCCTTTCTTATTTCTCTACTACCATGTACTATATTTTCTCTCTCCTTCCACTCTGACTCTGTTGTAGGGTAGCTGAGTGATGCAGCAGACAGATCCCTGGACTTGGGGCCAAGAAGCCCTGAGCCCTGAGCCCCTATACCACCCCTTAGGCCCAGAATACAACTGGTCCTATGGTCCTGGGCAGGCCTTCAATCCCAGGCCCTTGCAAGAAGTAAAAAAGAAAATGTGTTATATCTGACCACTCTTCCGCCATGGTCCATCCTCTCCTCCTTTATTCACATCCCCATCCCTTCCCCCTGCTCCCCACTCCGTCTTAATCCATATGTCTATACCATATTGAGTATATTTGTTGTTTCCTCTCCTAGCCATCTCTGATGAGAGCAAAAGTTCCCTCATTCCCCTTTGCCTCCCCCCTTCCATATCACTGAAATAGCTGATTGTAATAAAAAAACTCTTACTATATTAAATATCTTGGACTATCCCTCCCTCTCCTTTTTCTTTATCCCATTCCATTTCCCTTTTTTTCTATTGACTCCATTTTTACACCATATTTTATCTTCTAATTCAGCTTTCTCCTTTGCTTCAAATATAAAAGCTCCCTCTACCTGCTCTATTAACTGAGAAGGTTCATATGAATATTAGCAGTATCATTTTTCTATACATGCAGTTCATCCTCATTAAGTCCCTCATATTTTCCCCCTCTCCTCCAATCTCCATGCTTCACCTGAGTCCTGTATCTGAAGATCAAATCTTCTGTTCAGCTCTGGCCATTCCAAAAGAAACATTTGAAATTCCACTGGTTCATTGAAAGTCCATCTTTTTCCCCTGGAAGAGGACATTCAGCCTTGCTGGGTAGTTCATTCTTGGCTGCATTCTAAGCACTTTTTCCTTCCAGTGTATAGTATTCCAAGCCCTAGGATCTTCCAATATAGGTGCTGCTAAGTCCTTTGTGATCCTGACAGCAGCTCCACGATATTTGAACTGTGTCCTTCTGGCTGCTTGTAATATTTTCTCTTTGACTTCGGAGTTCTGGAACTTGGCTATAATATTCCTAGGGGTTGGTTTTTTGGGATCTCTTTCTTGGGGGATCGGTGGATTCTCTCCATTGCTATTTTGTCCTTTGCTTCTAGAATATCAGGGCAATTTTCCTGTAGTAATTCGTTGAAAATGATATCAAGGCTCTTTTCCTGGTCATGACTTTCAGGTATTCTGATAATTTTTAAATTATCTTTCCTAAGTCTGTTTTCCATATCAGTTGTTTTTTCAGTGAGATATTTCACATTTTCTTCCAATTTTTCATTTTTTTGATTTTGAAGTATCGATTCCTGATTTCTGGTAAATTCATCAATCTCCCTGAATTCTATTCTTTGTCTGAAGTATTTGTTCTCCTCAGAGAGTTTTCTTATCTCTTTTTCCATCTGGCCAATTTTGCTTTTTAAAGCATTCTTCTCCTCAATAACTTTTTGGACTGTTTTATCCATTTGACCTAAGCTGGTTTCTAGCATGCTATTTTCTTCAGCATTTTTTTGTATTTCCTTGACTAAGATGCTGACTTCATTTTCATGTTTTTTCTGCATCTCTCTCCTTTCTTTTCCCAGTTTTTCTTCCAACCCCCTCATTTGATTTACAAAGTCTTTTTTGAGCTCTGTCATAGCCTGAGACCAATTTCTGTTTTTCTTGGAGTCTTTAGATGCAGGAGCTTGTGCTTCCTCATCTTCAGACTGAGTATTTTGATCCTTCTTGGGCTCATTTGAAAATATTTCTCAATAGTTTTCCTCTTATTTTTCTGGTTGAATATTTTCCAAGCCTTGGCCTGGTTTTGGGGTGTTTCCTGAACTTTTGGGACACTCCCACAATGTTCTCAGTATGTGAGGCTCTGTCCTCCCTCCTGGTCTGTGAATGACCATAAGAGCCCCCCTCTGCCATGGGGCTGAGGTGGGGGGCCCTGTTGTTGTATGAGGGAGCCTAGACTGGAATCAGGATCTGAGTTTGGTCAGAGCCCCAAAGTCCTGTTCCAGAGGCAGAGGACAGAGCTTGGCAGTCTCTCTCTCTTCACTCCCCTCTCTCAGCTCAATGGGCTCATGCCCTGGGGGCTCCTGCTTACCAGCTCCACCTGCTTCTGTTTCTGGGTCTGGGCTGCAGAAAGACCAAGCTGCTGGCTGTGTCCCCTGAGGGCTGGGCTCCATGTGCTAGCTCTGGCAGAGGTCCCCCGCTGTTCCCCCACTTTGTGCCCGGTGCTCCTTGGGGTGCAGCTCAAGAGACTCCCCCGCTGCTGGGAGCTGCAGCTCCCAGCACCCTGTGGCTGCCTCTGGGAGGCTGAATTTCTTTTGCTCTGGCGGGCCACCCCTCCGGAGTGCCGCCCCTCTGACCCGGGGAGCAGAACCTTTCTACTCTCTACCTGGTTACCTTGAGTAGGAGAACTGCCTCACTGGGTCCCTTTGTGGGTTCTGTCTCTTGATAGTTTAGTTAGAGTCCTTAGTTGATGAGTTTTATCAGAGAGCTCCTGAGACTGGATCCCTTCTTGTCCCCATCTTGTCTCCACCCCTGCATCATTAATTAGAGTCCTTTGTTTGGACATTTTATCAGAGAGCACCTAAGACTTGATCCTTTATTGTGGCCATCTTGTCTCCGCCCCAGAAAATGACATCTTAAAAAAAAGATCAAATTCAGTGAAAAAAAGAACTTAAAGCAGAATTGGTCAAATGGAAAAAGAATGTAAAAGTTTACTTAAAAAGTAATTCTTAAAAATTGAAATTAAACAAGTGAATGTTAATAACTTTGTGAATTATCAAGAAACAATTAGCTAAAACCAAAAGAATGAAAAAGACAGAAGAAAATGTGAAAGATTTCATTGAAAATATAAATGACCTGGAAAATAGTTCTAAGAGAGATAATTTAAATATCATTAGACTACCTGGAAACTAAGATTAAAAAAATGAACCTAGACATCATCTTTAAGAAGATATCAAGGAAAACTGCTCTAATATTCTTGAATTTGTCATTTAGCTACAATTATCTCAAAAGAAAAGAAAAACCTGAAGATTTTTACAAAAATTGATGCAAAATGAAGTAACAGGTAAGAAAGTGTTGCACATAGTAGCAACAATACTGTATGATGATCAACTGGAAATGATTTAACTGTTCTCAGAAATAAAATGATCCAAGATCATTTCAATGAACTAATAATGAAATGTGATATCATAAAAAGAGAAAGAACTGATGTAATTTAATGCAGATTAAATGTACTTTTTAACTTTCTTATTTTTTGTTTTTGCATGCATTTTCCTTCAAAACATTGTTAATATGGAAATGAGTTTTGCATAAATACACATGTATATCTCATTCAGATTTTTATGGGAGAGAAGTAGAAAGAGAATTTGGAATTCATTTTTTGAATAATGGTAAATATATATATATATATATATATATATATATATATATATATATTTGTAAGGCAATGGGTTTAATTGACTTGTCCAAATTCACACAGCTAGGTAATTATTAAGTGTCTGATGCTAGATTTGAACTCAGGTCTACCTAACTCCAGGGCTCTATCCACTGTGCAATCTAGCTTCCCCAAAATAAATATTTTAAAACAAAAAATGGAAACTAAAACTAATTACCAATATCAAAAATTGAATTAAAATAATTTTAGGAGCCAGTTTGTCCGTGTGTGTGTTTTATAAGTCTAACAATAGTTACACAAATATAAATTTCCCAGATTAACATGAGTTGAGAGAATACAGAAATTCATAGCAAAAGAAATTTACCAACTCACCAATGAGCTGACAAACAAAACGTTTCTAGCACCACATACAATCACAAGGGAAATCCACAAAATATTTGATGAAAATGCTAATGGAAATAAAGGCACAGATATATGAGTGCAAAGCATAATGAAAAAGACTAAGGAGTATTCTGATTTCTCTAAGGGATGAATGATATGATAAGTTTAGAAATATGAAGCAACAGATTTGTGAAAAGTTTGAATGATATGCAAAGATGTTTTAATTTAGATTATAAATAAATAAACATCCATATATATTTCTTTCAAAAAATTTCAATGACCATACCTCTATGTAAGAAATGTTAATTTAACAAGGATTAAAAAGATGAACTTGAGAACTAGAGGAATGGAAATAGAACAATCTTTTAGAAGTATCAATTGATGACCTAATTGGGTAATGATGACCACTGGATAAGGGAACAAATCAGAGATATACATATTTAGTAAGTGGAATAGACAGAATTTGTCTATAATATTCGATTCTTCTATATTGAATTGAGAAATAAATATCATGGCTTTTTTCCATTTTCTTGTAATTTTTAAAAAAGAAGTTAAATGCTTTTGAAAATGTTTTAAAATTATAGTATCTTTCTTTCTATTGTTTTTTCTCTTTATATTCCTTCTTTCCTGAAGCAAATTATAACTACACTATAATATATAGCATTTGTAATGTTATTTGCTTGTCATTTTAATCAAAAATTGACAGTTGATATGGGATATAGTTTATATTGAGATGATAAAATTTAGCAAAATTTTCACTTTTTTTAACTGGCATCTTTTTTTTAAATACACTATTTTATAGATACATTTTATTGTATTGTTTTACTGTCATTGAAGAGTCAAAACAGAGAAAAGGGTAGGAAATCATGATTTTCCCTTGCATATTTGAGTGAATACATCACTCATTCAAAGATATTCACTATTCTAACTTGTGGTAATTAGTTGTATGGATATAAAGAACACATATATTGCAAAAATATGTAAAATTATTTTTATTATGTGGTAAAGATAGAGGTTATGATACCAGATTTGTGATTTATCATTCATGTAATATGCTAAGGAAGCAATCATCCTTTTCAGATTTCTATGTAGTCATGGTCACAGTTTAGCCATCATTACATTACCTATTTATGGAAAGTAAAGGTTAAAAAAAAGAAAAAGTGACAAAGATAGCAGAATTATATTGCTTGAAGAAGAAATAATAACAATTATATGGGAAAAACATGGACCATGAAAATAATTTGGAAAATTCAAAAGATTCAAGTTAGTTATCGGCCAGTATTCTTTTGTGAATACATTTGTAAAGTATTTTAATTTGCACAAGGAATAAGAAAAGGAAGAAAGGGAAACAATTTACTTAATTTATCAATACCATGGAGAAATTTTATTTTTTTCTTTTTGCTGTCAGTTTTCTATAAATTAAGAAATAAAGTAGTAAGCATGGCGAAATATTGTTGCTAAAGAAATGCCAAAATTGGAGAAGAAAATGATGGAAAAGAGGAATATGCTCTTTTGAAAAGAGGAATGTGGCAAGTGTTTGTTTAATATAAGATCGATTGAAATATTGTCCAGAGACTGAAGATGATCATTTTTCAGTACTTCTAAGATTCATGATTTCTTGGATATGGACAACCTTTTTACAGTAAATATTAGCCTATTCAATTTCTTAGCCTGTTTCATTCAAATATCATTTGACATTATATGGATGCCAAAGAAGTTTCATTTTCATTGGTTTATATCTCAGTCTCAATACATATTGACTATGCAATTGGTTCACATCTTTTTTCCAATTTCTCATATTACTTGATGTCTTCATAAATATTTTTTCATGTACAATTCTTAAAATGATAATGTGCTGCGGACTACTTAGTCACCATGTTCTTCTTTAGAAAATTTATTTCATAACATGAGAAGAAGTAAGAAGTTATGGTCAGAATTAGGGCCATTCTTCTCTCCTCTGAAAAAGGGATATTGGGAAATATTTTCATGGTTTAAAGGATGTATTTTTTCAGATCTAAGTCAAATATTTACTTTATTGGAGAAAAGAAGACCAAAACTTTATATACAAGGCTTTACCTCTTTAACCACCCAAATGTAGTTCCATAAGAAATATACAGATTAAGTTGTAAAGAAACCTATTTATCCAAGTCAATATCAAATGAGAAATTGGAAGGGGACAACGAGTTGCTGCAGTGGATAGGGCTCATGTCCTGGAGTCAGGAGGACCTGAGTTCAAATTTGGCCTCAGACACTTTAAATTACCTAGCTGTGTGGCTTTGGTCAAGTCACTTAAACCCATTGCCTTATAAAAATAAAAAAGAGAGAGAAAGAAATTGGAGAAAGTGTGCATAGGAGAATATTTACAAGGTAAAACAGAGTAAAGGAACTATCCAATTGAGATTAAGCTAGCACACATTTTAACTAAAAAGAATATCTAAGATATAAATAAAAAAGAAGTCACTTTTTTCCCTAATGAATTTTCTAGTGTAACAACCTGGGGATAGGGACATGAAAGAATTTGGCAACTCTTTCACATTGGCTTTTTTTCAGTCTTTTCCATCAGCAACCAGAAGTTGGTTTGGCATCTTCCATCTTTTCTCTGAAAGCTAGAAGCCAGAAGTTACTTTTGCCTAAAGATTGAAAAACTCAGTCACTGAAGAAACGAAAAGAAACTGACACTTTTTTCTCCTGTTCTTACCAAATTTGCCTGGAAACTCACATAAGCGCAATGTTAATGGATCTAGATAAATTCATTGATACTGTGTCAAATGATTTTAATTTTCACTTATGAGTCTCTACAATAGTTAGTTCTTTAAAAAATCAAAACAATATAATCTTCAAAAAAGAAAAATGCAAAATGTAACCATCTATAGATAATCTTTCTTCTTGTCATACCACTTGACATTTTCCAGGTGAAAACCTTTGGTGAAATATTAATCCCTGTTTTATTGCTCAATTTACTATTGCTTAGTTGTTTTTCTGTTGTATCTAAGACTTCAGCAACCAGTTTAGAATTTTCTTTGATAAGCTATAGAGTAGTTTTCCATGTCCTGATCCAACTCATCTTACAGTTGAAGAACTGAGGCAAAAATGGTTAAGTCCAGAATCACAGACCTAGCATCTGAGTCCAGATTTTAACTTAGGAAAATGAATCTTCCTGACTTCATCCAACACTCAATCTACTGTGCCATTTAGCTGCTCATTTTTTGCTAAATATTAATAATAAAAAATTATCCAACAAAGTTATCTTTATTGTTAAATCTTTCAAATAATATATTATTCTATTAAATACATGAGACACATTACTAAAAGACAAGCATTAAGCTGAAAATTAGTTTTACTGAAATGAATGGTTATTTTAATCAATAAACAGTAAGGACAGTGTTACAATTTTCTCCATCATTTTCAGGTGAGTACTTTCCCATTTTATAACATTTAGAAAGACCTTCATATTCCCTTTCATATCTTCATTGAAGATAAAACTGCTTTCGGAAAAAAAAATCTTATAGAAACACAAAAGTAATGTAGCATGAATTTAATATGCTTTGATGAATTCTAACAGTTCACATAGGTAAGTCTGTGTTTCCAGAGAAGGAGAACTACTATGTCATGAAGTCATGATTAAGATGGGCAACCAGGGGGCATTAGTATTGTACCATTATAAGTGAGATTCCTGAACCAGTGCAAGACAGACCAGAGCAAAAGCATTTGGCAAAATTATTTTCATTAAACAAGAATGAAAATCAGAGGTTCAAAGATGATCAGATAGCATTGTAATTTCTATAAAGAACAATGCTAATGAGTGATCCAACAGCATAATTTCCATGACCTGCCAAGCAGGTTAGGATAATTTTACTATATTAATTATATGTCACCTAATACACATGGAATTGCAGTTACACAGGGGGATGTATAAGATTGAATAAGGATCCAGTTGTGGAACTTTGACTGAATGTCAGTAAGTCAAAAATCCCTTAAATCTTTAATGTTGAGGTGCCTGAATGACATGGAAAAGACCCATATCTAAAAGAACAAAGACACCAACTGTAACCAGACTATTACCAAAAATCCTGTTTCCTATACTACCAGGCCAATGTATTAAGTTGGTTTTGGAAGAGGCAATGAAAAGGATATCTTTGCACAGTACTCCTCACTTTAATCAAAATCATATGCATGTGATGTCCTCATTCACTTGATGTCATAGTCTTCTTCAATTATGAAGAACAATCAAACAATCTAGTGATACATAAAACTTCTTAGAATCATATTTCACCAAATTCATCTTTTCTACTTAGCACTACTGCTCTCAGCCACCTACTATTGTAGTTTCATTTTTTATAAAATCAGTTGTTAATAAGGGTAGCACCATTATTTCTTTAAAATAATAATTTGCTTACCATTAAAACAAAAATAATTACTGTCAATATATCAAGTTACTCAATATAATCAAATGAACAATAATCAATATTTTACTGTATACTCATAAACCTGGTTGACACTCTCTTGTCAAATAAATCATCTAAAGGGAGGGAAGAGCAGGCAAATATTCATATAAATCCAATAAAAGAATTAAAAAACCCATTTATTCAAAGTAATTCATAACTCCATATTGTGAGCTTTGATTCTATTTGTATATAATGGATGAATGATCAAAGAGAACCCAACCTGTGGTTGACTTGATTCAAAACTTAAGTAGAATGTCAAAGTCATGTTTCCTCTGTATACCTTTGGTGAAAAAAATAAAAAGACTATGTTATTTGATGGCTGAGCATAAAAATAAAAGTATCCTAATGGGCAAAGCTTAGGACTTTTTTTAGGGTGATGATCAAGACAATGAATATTATAGATCTTCACATGTAGAGAAAGTAGAACATTGGTATCAGTGACCTTCTGTTTCTTTTCTTTTTTTTTCTTTTTTTAAGTTTTTATTCACTTCTTGTTGATCTTAATGAGATAAAGGTCTGTGAATTACTCTAAACTTAGTTTAGCCAACCTGACTAGATGTTTATCAGAGTGTGACTGCTGCATACAAATGAGAATTAGGTGAAAGATGGTTACCAAATTTGTATGAGAAACCCTGAAACAAGCTGAACAAAACCCTCACCCCAGAGATATAAGTACCTTTCAAACACCCCACAAATCAGTTTGTGGCTACCCTCAAATTCATTAGTGAATTAAGGGAATGTCTACCCCAAGCATGTGAAGACATCCCCTGGCAGAAATAGCAGTTTGTTCCAGTGATCTTGAAGGCTGTTGAAGCAAAAATTATGAAGTGCTTAGAGACTGGTCAAATATCAAAGATTAACAAGATCATCTAATGTCTCCTGGACCATCTCTAATTTTCTTAACTTTTGTCCTACCATTGAACTTATTGAACTTAAAATGTCTTTGGAAGAGAGAATAAGACTGACAACTTTGTACAATTCTGCCTCACTTAAACCTACTTTAGTAAGGAGTCAAGACATCATTGTGATATCATTTTTGCTCTTGATAAAAAAAGAACAAGCAAGGATATTGAAAATACAACCAACTTAAGAGATTCAAAAGATCAAGAGATTAAGTTTAGGCAAGCATCCAAGTTTTTGGAAAATAAAGTCTGGTGAGGAGCATTGCCTAAGTATTATGCTTTACCCAGCACAGCTATGTATCAACTCTGTGATTCTTTCTGTAAGCAAAGGAGCATCTTTTATCATTGGCTATGGAAAATTTAAAAATGCATTTGTTGAAAACAAATATTTTGCAGTATTTTGATCCTTAACTGAAGTATTTTGATTTCTGCTTGATCTTTGATCCTCCTTTCCCTACAGTTGAAGTTGGTATATGAGTGTTTCCATAGTTCATATGTATATTTTTATGTGTTAGTGCTATAACTTTTCAGTAAATATCCTTTCAAAAAAGTATTTAGTCTTAATTGGTTATATGGTATATGGTACTTAGATGATAAATGAGTAATTTTTCAAAAAAAAGTAACTACTATAAATGATAATTAGCATTGGATAGAACACATCAGAATGAGATCCTTGACTTATAAAAGTAGAAAGATGACCCATAACCTCTTAGAAATCTGACATTGTACAATAGTCTTGCTCTGATTCCTGCCACTGTGGGTAAAGAGAATAAGTTCAGAGCCTTTCTATTGCTCTATTCTCTCAGTAACATAAAGCCACTTCTCTCCTAATTGATCTGGTCTTCTTTCTCATGCTGGGGAAATCTTACTCTCTTTTACTCTTATACTGATTAAACAGTGACAAGCTTTTTTAACTCACAATCACCTATAAAAAGTAATTGAGAAAGTGTTATGTTATTGTATTGCTTAACCATTCCCCTCAGCCAGAAAATTGCAAGGCTCATTAAGATGGTTCTCCTTTAATAATGCAAACAATTGCAATCTGCTCTTCATTTATCAGGATATCCAACAACACATCTGCTACAAAACTTTCTGAATTTCTCTTACCATAAAGGACAGCAGAAAACTATATAAACCTCTGGGAGATTTAACCATTTTCTCAAAGCATCTGATAGTAAAATTATCTCAACCATCCTCTAAGCCTTTCTCCTGTCAATTAGAAACTAGCTGAGGAAGTCTTGTCTTCTGTCTCACTTTATGCTGTCATTTTCTTTAGATATCTTAAATACCTCCTGAATATTCACTATCATATTCAGTACCACATTCAAGTCTCATATCAAGGCTTCCTACTACTTAATACAATTCTCTGATGAGTGGTAGGGATGGAGAATCTCTTCACAATCCTTTTTTTTCTGTTATATAAAAAATCCTCCTTTAATAATACTTCTCTTCAATATTTTGGATTTTGTTATCGAGTTTTAGTCTCCTAAAAAAACTAAAATGTTCCAACACTCTGCAGCTTATGACATTTGTCCTAAACTGATCTTCAGTATTCCCTATCTCTATTTTTAACACATGTATTTTATGTTTTTGATAAATAAATATCAAATTTTCTGTCCCTTTTAGCTCCCAAGCTAATAAAATTGTGGAAAGGCTAATATTTTAGGTGGTTCAGATAGTAAAATCTGACTTCATTTATTTAAAAATCATTTCCTTTAATTTTAATTTTTTATTTTTTATTGCTTTTCATAAAGCAATGGGGTTAAGTGAATTGCCCAAGATCACAAAGCTAGGTAATATTAAGTGTCTGAGTTCAGATTTGAACTCAGATCCTCCTGACACCAGGCTGGTGCTCTATCCTCTGTGACTCCAAGCTGATTCTCATCTCCCTTTCATTATCAAACTATTCATATTTTAATTTTTTTTTAAATTATTTTCCTGTACCTTTGGGCCACCCAACATTCAACAAAGAGATATGTTGGTGGTGATGATGATGATGATGATGATGATGATGATGATGATGATGATTTTGATGATGATATTGTTTAAAAAGGAATTTTATCAACCTTTCAATAACTAAACTTCTGACTTCTCAACTAACTGTTAATATAAAGGTCAAATATGTAGATATAGATATAAACATATTTCATTTTCCTTTGCCAAACTAATAGGAATAAGGTGGAGTCAGACAATTGCTTTAATTTGCATTTATCCTATAAAAGTGATGTGGAATATTTTTCTTGTCTTTATAGAAACTGATTATCACTTATTCACCTAAATTATAAGATGCTTCCTACTATTCTATTTTATAAGACAATTGTCTAATAAATTCTTGAACAACCTAGCTTAGACAAGTTTGTACACTCAACTGAATCAAATATGGCATTGTATAGTTGTAATTGCACTTGAACTGATTGTCAACTTAAAAAAGTTCATGTATTTATTTGAGTAGAGTTGTTTCATCTAAAATGAATCCTAGAAGGGTGTGATTCAGTCATAAAAAAGGGGTTCCTTTTTAGAAAACATTATTTTCACTTTACTGATTCAGAAAATTAGACCTTATCAGTTCACAGATATGCATAGAAAAGTTTAATCCACAAATTGTATTTGCCAAAAAAGTAGTTGCTTTTCAAGTTCATAAAATTTGGAGACAATTTCTTGCCATTCTTAGGATAAAGGATTTGATTACTCTTGTTCCAAGAAATAGTTTGACTGATGGAATAAAGGAAAATCCCAAAGTGATGATATAATTTAACCAAAATGTACCCTGTTGGTAAATATGAATTATTTTATACAGTTCCATAGATATATAATCAGTGTTAACACTTTTTTCAATTTTTAACTGAAATTAAAAAAAAAATTTAATCTAAAAGCCAAAAATAATTATTTTAAATTTGCAAGAGAATTGAGTTGCATCAGAAAGTAAATATTTCATTTCAATGCAATGGCATAAGTCATATAGGAGTAAGCAAAAAGTAAATAGAACTTTCAGACAAGCAACTCAACTTCCAAATTACCTAAAGATATGTAAAACAGTCATATAACCCTTTAATGGAGACAGGATTTTTTAATTGCTTCTTACTTGTCACTTATCATTAGCAATTACCTTTTTAAAATGGTTAATGGTAGTCAAGTTAGTTAATCAAATTTATTTCAAATGCATACCGGAAAATTCTTATATTAAAATATCATGGACCAAGTAAATTTGCAGCTAATTACAAAAAAGAATGGAAACCACGAAGCCAGATAACGAATATCAAGAGTAAAAGCTATAGAAAACTAGTGGTAAAAGTATGATGTTTGAGTTTCTAGAAGTAAAAGAAAGTTACACTAAGAATGGACTCTAAGAGATTGGAGTTGAATTCAAATTCAAACTCTGCTCTGACATAGTTTTCCCCTTTATTCAATTGGCTCTAAATTCTTATTTCAGTTAACTCTTATCTTCTTCACTCTCTGTTTCTGATCTGAAAATAATTTTGGTGGAACTAAAATGTTCTCTAAACTTATAGAAAAAAAATTTTCTTTCTATATTACTTTCTAAAATGTCTGCTTACTCTCTTATCATGGATATTTTATATCATCATAATAATCTTATAAGAAAACCTAGATAATGTCTGGCTTTTTCATGTAAAATAATCTGGTATTATTGTATCATATTTTTGACATAAAAAGGAATTATATTCCAAAATTTAATCCAAAATGTTCTATATCACAGAGAATAAAAGAAGTTGAGATTCTTTATTTGCAATCAATTACAATAAGAAGACAGGAAATACTGGAACAAATTAGAAATGCTATTATCTCATCTACTAGAAATGCTAAATTGTTCACTGTAGATGTTGCTGAGTTAAAGCAGGCAATCCAAAAATGTGCATGAAATCAACTGAAGACATAACTAAATATATTAATACTTGCTGCTACCAAGATGAAGATATAAGAAAGGAATACCTTGGAGTCCTCTCAAATTTCCCTCCAAACAAATTCAAAACCACCCCAGAACTGATTTAGGAGGGAAAACAGTTTATCAGTAAGAAAGGTCTGTTTCACTGAGGTAGGCCTTCCTTCTTTCCTTCATTTCTCCCTTACTTTCTTTCTTCCTCTTTGCATTCCACTCTTACCTTCCTTCCTTCATTTGTTCTTCCTTCCTTCCTTTCATTTTCTCTCTTTCTTTTTCTTTCTTTCTTTCTTTCTTTCTTTCTTTCTTTCTTTTCTTTCTTTTTCTTTCTTTCTTCCTTTCTTTCTTTCTTTCTTTCTTCTTGTTCTTGTTAATTCTTCTTCTTCTTCTTCTTCTTCTTCTTCTTCTTCTTCTTCTTCTCCTTCTTCTATTTCTCCTTTCTCTTCTAGTATAAACTGGATAATATACAGCTGGTTTACATGATTGCACATGTATAACCTATATCTTATTGCTTACAGTTTTGGCAAGGGGGAGCGGGGAGAGAATGGGAAGGATAAGTCGAATTTGATACTCGAAACTTATAAAAACCCAAATGTTAAAAATTGCCATACACTTTGGCAAAGTTAAATATTGTATATTTATGGATATATATTTTCATACTATATCAAGGAAAATGAAATCATCTCACTAGGAAAAGTCTATAATACTGTAAGTTTAATACTGTTACCCAAAGCTCCAAGAAAATACTATAACACGCTGCCAATTTATACAGGGAAAGGATTTAAAAATAATGATAGTCTTAAAACCTAGGGAAAATGAAGGAAAAGTTTAAATTTAGAAGTAAACAAAAGTGGAAGATGGAAAAATTGAATAACTTGAGGTCATTGAAAAACATTCATGTAATCCAAATTTCTTAATTTATGCATAATAACAAACTAGATGAAAGTACAGCACTGATTTCTCAATTCATTGGAAAAGGAGATGGACATATTTATGCAGGAATTCCAGCAACATCAGTAATTGTGGTCATTACTGTAGAATGGAGTCAATGTCCAGAAAGAAAAAAAAGAAGGAAAGAATATGGCAGAGCTCTTAAGGAATACACATAAATTGACAAAGAGCACTATGAAAGAAGCAATAGGGGAAAGGTGTTAAAAATTTTTAAGAATGAATTTGGAAAACCATTTTAATATTGTTTTTATAAATCTAGTAGAATCTTGAATGAATTATGGCTCAATTAAAAGATATTATAGAAATAACTTAAGAAATCCTTAATTTCCCTAATCAGCAATTGAAAGAAAAATAAAAGGAGACTAAGTATTACAAAGGTTAAAATAATTCAACATCAATCCAAAGCTACAAAGACTTCAGAATAAAATAAATTAAAGACTTTCTAAAGGACTTGGACAATTTCTCTCTCTTTCTCCTCCTCCTCCTCCTCCTCCTCCTCCTCCTCCTCCTCCTCCTTCTTCTTCTTCTTCTTCTTCTTCTTCTTCTTCTTCTTCTTCTTCTTCTTCTTCTTCTTCTTCTTCTTCTTCTCTCTCTCTCTCTCTCTCTCTCTCTCTCTCTCTCTCTCTCTCTCTCCATAGAAGAAATGCCAAGTGAATTTAAGAATAAACTGATAACTCGATAACTCGAGCAATGGCAACATAGGGAATGACAAAACATATATCAAGAACAGTACGTGAAAATTTAGCATCTATGAAATATAGAGAATCATAGAACCCGGTAAGATGAACAATTATTGGCTCAAACACTCCAAAATGGAACTTGAAATACTAAAATTTTGGTCATATATAATCTCATCTTTCTTAAAAGAAAACAAAACATGTAAATTCCTCAAATAACCATATTTGTAACAGTTTAATAAATGACTATATATATATATTTAATTATTATATACTTTAGTCTCTTAAAGAATACAGTATGAAAAATATTATAAACATAAACAATTGGTAAACAGCAATGATTTTAAAAAAAAAGTCATAAAATCCAGGAGAGGAAGTTTGACTCATTAACTATCTGTTTTAAAAAATATTTCAATATTTAGACTACTTTGGTTTATTATAAATGCAAACCTTTGTCTCAATTCTGGGTTCATATCATACTTGTATACTGCAAATATTTGGAATAAATTTGATCTTGGTGAAAAGCCCATGTATTTGATTTCAACACATAAAATTATTCTCTTTTTAATAGGCCTCATTAACATGGTAATATCAGGAAAATTGAAATTAAAAAATAGTTTCCTTTAGTGTAAAGCCCACATTGGTTCTAAAAAACATTGAATCTATCATCAACATTCCCAAGCAGAAATGAGTCTGGTTTACTATCAGTAATGGAGACATAAAAAATTGTATTAATTACTCAATATGATTGGGAGATATCAAGTTATAGAACTTTAAATGATTATTTGATCTTATGGAAATTTTTTGAATAATATAAAACTTCCCTTTACCCAAAGAAAATTTTGCCCTCAAATACCCAGGTATAACATCATTCACAAATATGTTAAAAAAATTTTAATTATAAATATCAATCATTTCAAATTTAATATTAAAATTTTATGTAAGCTATAGCATTTAAATAAGATAAAATCAAAAGTACTGGGAATTATATTATGCTACTCGTTATTGGAGTTAGGCCAAACATATTTTCAGAGACATCATAGAATACAAATTGATATCTCTATACTTTTATTTAGTTACCAAAATCAATTATTAGATAACTGCCTACTAGTATACAGAACATTAAATATAAAATAATAATATCAGTGTAATGACTTCTACTAGGATTTTTCCAATCTGATGTCCATTAAGAAACTATTCAATTTACTAAATACAATCTAGTTCACTCATTTTTTATCATTAATTTATTTTTGTACTCAAGTCAGTTTTCATTCTGTCAGGCATGTCTCAAATACATTGGTAGAAAAACTCAGAGAGCTAACCATCTTCCATCATATGATTAGGTATGGCATTCTGCTAGATTAAAATTTTTTTCCTGTTTTATTATTTTATTGGGTTTTAAATGAGAATATAACTTGGCCCTTTTCAAAGGAACTTGCACATATCCATCAAAAACTTCATTTTCAAAGGTCCTCCTATTCAGAGCACTTTCCAGTTAAGGACTGTAAATGAAAAATTACATTGGCTCAAGAGGGTATTAATTCAATTATGCAGACAATGAAATTTAGTTAAATAATATGCAAAATATATTAAATCTCTAATGTTTGAAGTTCATTTGATTTTTTTTAAAAAAATAACCATTAACTCTTCAAACTAATTGGAAAATTTTCCTCTTTTATGTTTAAAAAACTCATTTTTAACAAAATGGTTGATTTGAAATAAATTTACTTTTTTTATTGTTCTAGGCTAAGGAACATTTTTTGATTTTATGTCAAAAAAAATCTGGAGAAAGGCCACCAATTTATTATATGGTCTCCCTTTACAGATTTTTTAGCATATGGACAAAAAGTACACAGAATGAGAAGGTATAGTTAGGATTTTGCATTTTAAGGAATTAGTCATTACTGAAACCTACTGACTGAAGTATAAGTTTTACCACCATTAATCAATCACTTCTCATTCTTTAAAATTTATATCATCATGGCATACCAACTATTCCTATTCATATAATTCATATAATTTTCACATTTAATATCCTTCAAAGAGGGTAAGCTCTCCTATATTCCTCTATGTCTTTAACACTTACTTTCTGTCTTCCTCCATTTTTCTATATTTTTTCATCATACTTGGTTACTTAAATTTTTATGCTGATATGATTTCATGTTTTCTCAATCTCTTGAAGTTTATTTTCTTCTAGTATTGACTCTTTTTGCCATAAACATTCATTCTTAATAACTGACTTTAAATAGTTTCTTATCCTTTCAAATAGATATTTTCTTTCTTACTACAAATATATACATGCTTATCCTAAAAAAAGGAAAAAAATAAATCCTTAAATGTTTTATTTGTAAATTACTACTACCCAGAGGAAAACATGTGTGGAATGAAATAAACAACATAAGAATATATAGATATATAGGGAGTTTTCCATTAATGCAAAATTTTATGTAATTTTTCTCATCAAATTAATTTCATGTTTATCTGTTTGCCTTGTTTTGTTAGATACAGATGACTATATTTCATTAGATGAATTCAGCTTTTTACTTTGAACCTTGTCTCTTGCTTAAAATTTAAAAATATATTGTGTCTAATTATTTCATGTAACTTTTTTGTGCTTGAAAATTCATGAATTGGTAAACAATTCATGATGAGAGACCACCTTTTGTTAAAGGGGGGAAACATTTTAAAGTTATGAGCTGAGTTTTATTTGCAGTTTTCTTATTTCTTTGACTTTGGAAAAATCACTCCACCTTAATTTTCAGGGATTGATGCCTTTCATATGCAGAATGAATGCTTTAAATTTGTTATGTTCTCAAAATGAAAATCCAGCTGTAGAATTCTACCTATTTGATTTCAACTTTACAAATGTCTTCGCTATTTGATTTCTTCTTTTTTTCCTCCCAATTTAAAAAGGCATCATTGTTTCAATATTACTTTTAGCTTTTATCTTTAACCCTTCTACTGTGATTTATCATGCATTTATACCTAAGACATGTCTGGGGATCTTAAAACTAAATATGTGTGCAAATTTAGGTACACATGTGTATACATACATTTATGAATATTTATATATGTATATATACATATATATACATATAAAACATAACTTTATATTACAATAATAAGGTAAGGATTATTGAATTAGGAGATTAAGAGGTCATGAAATATTAAAAGTTATGGAACAATAACCTTTTATTAAGTGCCCACTATATGCCGGGGCTTAGGGGGATACACAAAGAGGCAAAAGGTTGCACATCCTAATCAAAAGACCTCACTCAAAGTCAGCAAAGTGAAATGAGCTAAAACCCAATAGCAAATGGTCTTTCTAATACATTGCCCTTCCTCAAATCAATTATTTCTTGGGATTGTTTTCTCAAGTTCCTGAGGAGTTACTACTGTAGTAGCTTTGGTTAACATAATCTACAGAACTAATCTGTAACCATTTCTAATTATGTGCCAGTTATACAGCAATAGACAAATTTTCACCTGTCCAGATAATTGACAGCTTTCAAACTGACACTCTTCTGCCATTATTCTATTGTTTTCTTTTGAAACATAGCTATAGGAAATTCTTAACAAATTTCTTGAATTTCCTACTTATGTGAAGGGAAGACCTGTTCTCTTTCTATCACTGACTCTAAACTAGAGGAGTGAATTTCTCAAAATGACACATGAATTAACTTTGACTTAGCTTTTAATGCCTCTATTCCTCATTTCTTTGACAGGATTTTCACTGTCCTTTTTGGTCTTAGAGACTGTCTTTCTCTTTGAGGTCAGAGTTTTAACAATTTATGCTAAAGGCCAGCTCCAGGCTGTGCAGTTGGGTTTGCAACTTACTCAATGTTACCTGGGGGTATATAACAATACTACCCTTCTCAGTGCACAAAACTAGGAAGATTGCAACACAGTCACAGGGATAAAGTAGCCTTTTGTCACAAAAGTAAAAATTGCCACCTCCTGCAGCTGTCTGTCTTCCCTGTAATTTGCTTGAATCATCTACAATGTTAACCCCAGGTCAAAGGGTTATGTGCATATTTCTCACTCCAAAGTGAAAGGGTTCTTTTTTCTCTTCATGAAGAAAGATGAGATCACTGTCTAATTTATAAATCATCCTTGAATGTACACATTTGTAAAAAAATATTTTTGCTTGAAATATGATCCTCTGCCATTGCCAAAGAAGTGCCCCAAAATGAATTCAAACATGTGCCAGGAATTCAAGGATCACCCTGACATCTATGGGATTTTCCCCAACCTATCTATTATTCAAAAATATTCCACTTTGGTTTATTCAGGAGCATCAACACCTTGCTTCACTACATCCTTCCCTATAAGACACACACAAATAAGAAAAAAAATCATAAAATATTTCAGAGCATTAAAAATAATTTTCATTTCCTAATCCCTTATCTGACCTAGCTGGCTAATGTGCCTCAGATATTAATTTAATTCTTATAGAACTGAAAGATTTTTTAATGAGAGTTTATTTTGTTATTCTCCCCACAAGGCAAGTTAGAGGAAATTTGTTGTGCAGTATCTTCTAAAAATTCTTAATCGATCTCAGTGTACAGGCATTAATTTGAAAACACAAAGCAATGCAATCAGGACAGAGGAGACTGCTTAAATAGTAGATGAGATGGGAGAATTTCTCAGGAGTATAATGATGTCTAATGAGATACAAAAGTCATAAGGAGATGGCAACATAGCTAATTTGCAGCTGGGAAGTGGGGAGCACTTCTCTATAAAGGGAAATGATTGTAGTAAGTTTCTTTGGAAACAAAAAAAAAAGATGTGTCATTCTAAAAAGTTCCTTTTAAGATAAATAGATAAATACCTATTTATTTAGATATTAAGATATTTAGAGTGAATTGTTTATTGCTTGCACATAATTGGTATAACTTTTAATTTTGAAATCTGATTAGTTTTAATTGAGATAGAATGTTAATTATTTGTATGGCTTGATTGTGTTTGTGTTGAACTGACCATTTATCTGTAAGTGAACAAATTCTCACATATTATTTATGATGTCCCTTTAATTTCTCTCTTCTTTCTATATTTTCTAATTTCTTTGTCCACTTTTATATCTAGATTTACAATTAGTAGCATGTTTGTGAATTTATGAAGGTGGGACTAACATATTGACATAATACTAATTGCATATGTGCTGCTGGAATAAAATTCAGTATTTATATAAGAGATAATTATGTAATGCAGATGGTATTGGATAAAACAGTATAAATGAAAAAGTTTTTTAATTCAGCTCTAATTCTGGACTAAACTTTTTTGTCATCTCAACCACATATGGATAGATTCAAATCTATCTAAATCTGTATATATCAACTATTTGTGTGTGTATATATATATATATATGTAGCTATATAAATATGTATATATTTATATATACAAATGTATATATATATAAATATATATAGTGAGATATTTAACTACAAGCACATATACAAAAACATGCACACACAGTTTTTTCCAAAAGTATTTAAATATTCAAATGACCTTCATTCTTGCCTTCCAAGAATTACAATGACATTATTTACTATTATCTAGCAATAATTAATAAATTAAATTTTAATTATTCAGACAGTATATTTCTCTGATCTTTCATTCATCACATATAATATATATATATATATATATATATATATATATATACACACACACACACATCCATACATTTCTCTCTTGAAATTAATTTACCTGAGTGAAATTAAAGCATTAACTGCACTTCACACCATTTTATTTTAAGAATTTATTTATTTTTTACTTACACATTACTAGAGAAAAAATTATGTTTCAGTATGTGTTCTAATACCATCAGCTCTGTATTATGTGGATCACTTACTTTATCATAAGTCCATCATAGAAGTTACTTTGTTGTTGCTGATTGTAATTCTCTCCATCCATTCCTCCCCCACTACCATCTGTTTTATTTTCTCTCTCCTTTCACTTTGTCCCTGTTCAAAACTGTGCTTTGGGGCAGCTGAGTGGCACAGTAGTCAGAGCATCGGACCTGGGACCAAGAGGTCCCAAGCTCACAACCCACCCCAAAAACCCAGGAACCACCTGGCATTTTGGTCCTGGACAAGCCACTAAATCTCGGCACCTTGCAAAAAAGTAAAAATTAAAATGTGTTTTATCTGACTATCCTCTCCAATGATCTACCCTCTCCTCTATCACTCACACCCCCCCCCCCTTCCTCCTGTCCCTCTTCTCTCCTTTTTTCCTTTAGATAACTATACCTTATTGAGTGTGTATGCTGTTTCCTTTCTAAACCATTTCTGATTAGAACGAAGGTTCCCTCAATCCCCCTCACCTTCCCCGCTTCCATACCATTACAAAGGCTACAGGAAATATCTTTTATATGAAATATCTTATCCTATTCTATCTCTCCTTTCTCTTATTCCCAGTACATTTCCCTTTCACCCACTGACTGCATTTTTACAATATATTATACCTTCAAATTCAGCTCTCTTTTGTGCCTCATCTATAAAATTCCTTCTACCTGCTCTATTAAATGAGAAGATTTATATGAGTATTATCAGTATCGTCTTACTATGAAGGAATGCATACATTCTATCATCATTAAGTCCCTCCATAATTTACACTTTTCCACTCTCTATGCTTCCCCTGAGTCCTGTACTTGAAAGTCAAACTTTCTGTTGAACTCTGTTCAAGAAGAACATTTGAAATTCCCCTGTTTCATATAAAACCCATCTTTTCCCCTGGAAGAAGATGTTCAGTTTTCCTGGATAGTTGATTCTTGGTTTCATTTCAAGCTCTTTTGCCTTCTGGAATATTATATGCCAAACCCTATGAGCCCTTAGTTTATTTACTGCTGAGTCCTGTGTGATCTTGACTGCAGCTCCACAATATGTAAATTGTCTCCTTATGGCTGCTAGTAATATTTTCTCTTTGACTGGGGAGTTCTGGAACTTGGCTATAATATTCCAGGGATTTGTTGTTTGGGGTGGGGGGTTGCATCTCTTTCTGGGGGAGAATCATAGATTCTCTCAATTTCTATTTTACCCTCTGCTTCTAGAATATCAGGACACCTTTCCTGGAGGAATTCTTTAAAAATGAGGTCAAGACTCTTTTCCTGATCATGACTTTCAGGTAACCAAATAATTATTAAATTATTTTTACTGAATCTGTTTTCCAGATCATTTCTGTTTTCAATGAGATATTTCACATTTTCTTCTTAAGTTTTCATTCTTTTGGTATTGAACTATTGTGTCTGGATTTCTTGCAAAGTCATCAGCTTCCTTTAGCTACATTCTACATCTGAAGAATTTGCTTTCCTCAGAGAGCTTTCTTTCTCCTTTTCCATCTGGCCATTTATGCTTTTTAAAGCACTTTTATCCTCAATAACTTTATGAACTGTTTTATCCATTTTACCTAAACTGGTTTTTAAGATGTTATTTTCTTCAGCATTTTTTTGGATCACTTTGACTAAGCTGCTGTCTTCTTTTTCATATTTTTCTTTCATCTCTATAATTTCTTTTCCCAATTTTTCTTCCATCTCCCTTATTTGATTTTCAAAATTTTTTTTAAGGTTTTTTTTTTTTTTTTTTTTTGCAAAGCAAATAGGGTTAAGTGGCTTGCCTAGGACTACACAGCTAGGTAATTATTAAGTGCCTGAGGCCGGATTTGAACTCAAGTAATCCTGTCTCCAGGGCTTCTACTCTATTCACTACACCACCTAGCCACCCCTCAAAATCTTTTTTTGAGCTTTATCATAGCCTGACCCCAACTTCTATATTTCTTGGAGTCTTTAGATGCAGAAACTTGAACTTTCTCATCTACAGACTGAATATTTTGATCCTCTGGGGGGCCAAAGTAATTATCTATGGTCAGGCTCCTTTTTTTCTGTGTACTCATTTCCCAAGGCTATGCCTGGTTTTGTGGTGCTTCCTGAGCTTTTGAGTATTATTGGGACACCCCCACAAGGACCTCCTGTGTGAGTCTCTGACTGTTTTCCTGGTCTGTGAATCACAACAAGGTCACCCCTCTGCCATGGCCTCTGTGTGTGTGTGTGTGTGTATGTATGTGTGTGTATGTGCATGTGTGTGTGTGTGTGTGTGTGTGTGTGTGTGTGTGTGTAGTGGCCCCTGCTCTATGGGGGACCTAGACTATGATCAGGATCCTAATGTGGTCAGAGCCCCAATGTCCTCTGTCTCCCCCCCCCCCCCCAGGGACAGAGGACAGACCTTGGAAGTCTCCCTCTGCTCCCTTACCTTCAGTAGGTTGAACACTCAGGGCTCAGCTGCCTGAAAGCTCCTGAGCAACTCCACGGGTCTGCTTCTGTTTCTTGGATCTGGGCTGCTGCAACTATGGTGAGGTGTCTCAGCTGCACTGAGGACCTGGCCTTCGTGCTAACTCTGGCAGAGGCCTCCCTGATGATCTTCCAAATTGTGCTTGGCGCTCTCTGGGGTTCAGTCAGGAAACGTCTTCTGGTGCCCAGATCTGCAGCTCTTAGGTGCCCTGGAATTGATCCCAGATGGCTGAAGTTCCTTTGTTCTGGCACAGCCACTCCTCCAACCCTGAGGAGCAGGTTTTCCACTATTTTCCAGGTTACCTTGGGCTGGAGAATTGCCTCACTGGATCTTTCTGTGGATTCTGTCTCTTGAAAATTTAGAGTCATAATTTGAATGCTTTTAAAATATTTTGGAGCGAGTAACTAAGAGAGGCTCTTCTCCTGTTTTCATCTTGACTATGCCCCCTTCACACTATTTTCAACTCTTTTGTTAAAATTTTTCCTTGATGGGGAAATATTTTTCTCCATTTTTCCTCTTGTTTGTTCCTTCTTCCATTCATACTCCTCTTTCTTACCTATCCACTTTTTGTTTGTTTCTTGAAAGGCATTGGGGTTAAATGACTTGCCTAAGGTCACACATTTAGGTAATTATTAAGTGTCTGAGGTCAAATTTGAATTCAGGTCCTCCTGACTCCAGAGCCAGTGTTCTTTCTAGGTGCTTCTTAACCTTTACATTTTTTAACATTTTCCCACATTACTGGTTTAATTCTATGTTCTCTCCTCTGTAAAATCTTTATGACTGCCCTGATTATGATAATGTTTTTAGATAATGTTTAAAGAAAAAACAAGGATGTGCCTAAACTTTACCCAAAACACATTTCAGGGATGAGCATCCTTTACAACTCTAGTCAGGATTGAAATGCATGTCACAGGAGGAAGTGGCCTTTTGTCACTAAAGAAGAAATTGCCATCTCTTATAGCTGGCTTCCTCAAAAGATGAACTCAAAAGAAATTCTGGAGTGACAGAACCCACAAAAGAACAGGGGGAAGCAATTTTCCAGACCAATACAACTCAAAAGTCTGGCAAGAAAGGTCTGTAACACTGGATTAAAGATGGAATATAGTCCACTGGTCCCACAAACTAGAAGTAATGGAATGGACAACAACAGCAGTTGCTTCTGAACCTCTCAACCCACAATTGGTAAGGGAACAAACCATCTGCTTATAAGGAGACTATAGGGGTCTTTTCCCTAGCATTGGAAGCATGACTCTGTTGCTTTGTCAATGGTAAG
This sequence comes from Macrotis lagotis, assembly GCF_037893015.1. NCBI lineage: Eukaryota > Metazoa > Chordata > Mammalia > Peramelemorphia > Peramelidae > Macrotis > Macrotis lagotis. Next base: position 147,160,274 of record NC_133663.1, on the reverse strand, counting down.
ATCTGGGCTGTAGACCTTGGGTAGCAGTTCTAGGGTGAGGAAGAACAGTAGCATACCAGAACACTTAGTTACAGTGGAGTAGGTAGCCTCATCATAGTCAAAGAATAAAAAGTGTTTTCACTCATAGGAAAGGCACAGGTCAAGAGTGTAGAAAATATACTCTTTTATCATTTGAAGAGTTGAAAACTTGCAATTCCCTATAGCTCCAAAAACACAAAAGCTTGGAAACTTGGGATAGCAGTACACCCTCCAATTCAACAAAAAAGTTAAAAGTCAAGTATAATAGAATGGAAAAATAAGCAAACAACTGAAACTAAAACAAAAAATCTTCTGACCATAAAGTTATTTTGGTGAAGAGAAAAAGAAGACATAAGATCAAAATTTCAAAGCTTCAAAGAAAAAATATGAATTCTTTTCAAGCCATGGAAGACTTCAAAAATAATTTTAAAAAACATGAAAGAGATGTAGAGGAAAAAGGGAAGAGAAATGAAAATTGTTCAAGAAAATCATCAAAAAGTATCAACAGTTCAGTAATGGAGGCAAAATAATACTAAAGAAAATGATACTTAAAGAAGAGATCGGTCCAATGATAAAAAATGTACAAAGAGATGAAGAGCACTTTATAAAACAGAATTCACTTATTATAAAAAGAACACAAAATCTCCCTGAAGAAAAGAACTCTTCTACTTCTGGAAGTCAAGAAGGCAGATTAAGCAGTAAGCCACTATAACCCTCCCACATTCACCTCCAAGCATTCATAAAACTAGCACCCAAGAACAAACCCTGGAATAGTAAAACCAGTAAGTCAATTGGATAAAACAATCGTTTCTCCCAGGAAAACTGAAGGAATTATAGGGAAATTTTGTCTCACTTTGGCAAAGGGGAGCAGAGAAGTATAGTCCAGGAAGTGAAATGTCCCACTAAGCCAGGATCAAGCCCCAGTTGTACAATCCAGTGGGGGATCCTAAGTCCAGATGTGGAACAGACAAATATCAATGGCAGGACCCCTATGTGTCTTCACCTACTGGGGAGATGGCAGACTCCAGCACATAGAACTACCATGGCCTTGGCATAATCCTGGATAAAATGGCATCATCCAGCACCACACATCTATGAGTTTCAGCACAGTCCCAGGAAAACAGATAACTTCCAGTGGCAAGAATACTACATGATTCATTACTGTAGCCCCAGAAAAATGAAGAATCCCAACATCAGAACTCAGCAGGCATGAGACATGACCACTAGAAGCCCAGTTAAACAACAGGTAAACTTCTAATCCCCTACGCCTATGAAAGTGCTATGTCACACCCCATTAGAACCTGTAAGTACAACCCCAGACACAAGGATCCCCCATGGGTCCCAATCAGCACAACACTGTGGAAAGAAACCCTGCTGTCACAGTCACTTGAAACCTGAGAATGTGCCCCTTCCACCCTAGGATCAGATTTCCAAATTAAAGGAAAGGATGTCAGTCAAAATAAATAAAAAAAAAAAGATGAGGAAAAAACAAGAAAATATTTAGCATTGGGCAACTGGAAATTAAGAACTCCAGGAGACATCAAGATTGCATGAAATAAGATTAAAAAAAATTTTAAATGGAAAATGGAAGAAAATGTTACATACCTCATGGGAAAAACAGCTGTCCTGGAAAATAAATCTCAGAGAGACATTAGAATCATTGATCTATTTAAGTACATTATGGTTTTTGTTATTGTTTGTTTGTTTGAGTACCCTCTCCCACAATTTTCCCTCTCTTCTATCACCATTCCCTCCATCTTTTCCCCCTTATCCTATCCCTTTCATCTTATTTTCCTCTAGGGTAAGATATAATTCTATACCCTCTTAAGTGTGTATGTTATTTCCTCTCTGAACCATTTCTGATGAGAATGAAATCTCACTCATTCCCCCTGGCCTTCTCCCATTCCACTCCATTGAAAGAAAGCTTCCTCTTGACTCCTATGTCAAATATCTTAGAATATTCATCATATTCTTTCAGAAGAAAAAGTGGATTTTGAATGAATTAGAGGGCTGCCAAGTTTTAGCAGATAATAGGACCAGAACGGAACACACAATTTGATCTTCAAACATAAGACTCAAGAGATTGATAAAAAGGCAAAGAGACAGGGGGAAAATGTTAGTCAAAAACATTAATTCCCCTACATAATTTACATAATTCTCACAAGTTTTGAGAATTATATTTTATGTAGGAGACTTAACTGAAATATACTAAGAGAGAGGATCTAGGACCTGGATAAGCATCTTTCAAGAAATTTCAAGGAAAACTGCATTGATAGTTGGGAAGTTTAGGGAAAAATTGGCATTAAGTGACTTATGGAGTAGAACCAAAATGGCAATGTGAAGCTAAGAAACTCCTAGAACTTTTCCCAAAATAACTTTAAATGGAGTCTCTAGACAGACCCTAAAACTACAGATTCCACCAAAAAAAGACTGACAAAAGTTCTCAACTCAACCTGCCTTAGAGGAACTTCAGTAGAGGTCTGTCTCAATTGGCTAAAAGGAAAGTATATACCAACAAAGATGGGAAGCCAATAGAAGGCTTGTTGTCACAATACAGCTCAGGTCAAGGCTCAGCAGGCCAGTATTTTTTTTTGGTTTTGTTTTATTTTTTTTTTTATTCTCATTTTCTGCAAATTTTTTTTACATTAATAAAATATTCTTGTTTAAGAGTAAACAAAATACCCCTCCCCCCATGAATATAGACTTGCTTCGGTGATAAAGTAAAGGGGAGAGAAAAAAACAATTAAATTAAAAAAAATAATAGTAATAATTGTAGGTATGGCCAGGTGGCACAATGGACGAGGCACCAGCCCTGAAGCCACGAGCACCCAAGTCCATATCCAGCCTCGTAAACCCAACTATCACCCAGCCGTGTGACATGTAAGCCACCTGATCCCCACTGCCATGCAAAAACCAAAAAAAAGAAAGAAAAAAAAGACCCAAAATAAAATAAAATAGTAATAATATTAGGGGTGGCTGGGTGGCAGACAGAGCATTGGCGCTTGAGCCAGGAGCACCCAGTTCCAAATCTGGCCTCAGACACCCAAAGATCACCCTGCAATATGGCCCCAGGCAGGCCACCCAGCCCCATTTTCCCTGCACCCTCCCTAAAATAATAATAATAAAAAATGTGCTTCAGTCTTTGTTCCAACACCAACAACTCTGTCATGGGTGTAACACATTTCTTTATGGTAAGTCCATCACAATAGTTACTTCCATATTTTTCCAACGTTGCCATTGCTGATTTCTTATTTCTCCATTACCATGTACTATATTATCTCCCTCCTTTCACTCTGACTTTGCTGTAGGGCCACTGAGTAGAGCAGCAGACAGATCCCTGGACCTGGGCCAAGAAACCCTGAGACCCCATACCACCCCCTTAAGCCCAGAATCCACCTGGCCCTATGGTCCTGGACAGGCCTTCCAATCCCAGCCCCTTGCAAGAAGTAAAAAAGAAAATGTGTTATATCTGACCACTCTCCCCCCATGATCCATACTCTCCTCCTTTATTCACATCCCCACCCCTTCCTCCTGCTCCCCCCTCCTTCGTACTCCAGATGCCTATACCGCATTGAGTATATATGCTGTTTCCCCTCCTAGCCACCTCTGATGAGAGCAAAGGTTCCCTCATTCCCCCTTGCCTCCCCCCTTCCATATCATTGCAATAGCTCATTGCAATAAAAAAATCTTATATGAAATATCTTGACCTATTCCCCCCTCTCCTTTTTCTTTCTCCCATTACATTTCCCTTTTTTTCTATTGGCTCCATTTTTACAGCATATTTTATCTTCTAATTCAGCTTTCTCCTGTGCTTCAACTATAAAAGCTCCCTCTACCTGCTCTATTAACTGAGAAGGTTCATATGGGTATTATCAGTGTCATTTTTCTATGCAAGAATACATGTAGCTCATCATCATTAAGTCCTTCATATTTTCCCCCTCTCCTCCAATCTCCATGCTTCACCTGAGTCCTGTATCTGAAGATCAAATCTTCTGTTCAGCTCTGGCCATTGCAAAAGGCACATCTGAAATTCCCCTGCTTCATTGAAAGTCCATCTTTTTCCCTGGAAGGGGACATTCAGCCTTGCTGGGTAGTTCATTCTTGGCTGCATTCTAAGCTCTTTTGCCTTCCGGTATATCATGTTCCAAGACCTGCGAGTTTCCAATGTAGTTGCTGCTAAGTCCTGTGTGATCCTGACTGCAGCTCCATGATATTTGAACTGTGTCCTTCTGGCTGCTTTTAATATTTTCTCTTTGACTTAGGAGTTCTTTAACTTGGCTATAATATTCCTAGGACTTTGTTTTTTGGGATCTCTTTCTTGGGGGATCGGTGGATTCTCTCCATTTCTATTTTGCCCTCTGCTTCTAGAATATCAGGGCAATTTTCGTGTAGTAATTCTTTCAAAATGATGTCAAGGCTCTTTTCCTGATCATGACTTTCAGGTATTCCAATAATTTTTAAATTATCTTTCCTAAGTCTGTTTTCCATATCAGTTGTTTTTTCAGTGATATATTTCACATTTTCTTCTAATTTTTCATTTTTTTGGTTTTTGAAGTATTGATTACGGATTTCTGTTAAATTCATCAATCTCCCTGAATTCTATTCTTTGTCTGAAGGATTTGTTTTCCTCAGAGAGTTTTCTTATCTCTTTTTCCATTTGGCCAATTTTGCTTTTTAAGGCATTCTTCTCCTCAGTAACTTTGAACTGTTTTATCCATTTGACCTAAGCTGGTTTTCAGCATGCTATTTTCTTTTTGGATTTCCTTGACTAAGCTGCTGACTTCATTTTCATTTTTCCTGCATCTCACTCCTTTCTTTTCCCAGTTTTTCTTCCAACTCTCTCATTTTATTTTCAAAGTCTTTTTTGAGCTCTGTCATAGCCTGAGCCCAATTTCTGTTTTTCTTGGAGTCTTTAGATGCAGGAGCTTGTGCTTCCTCATCTTCAGACTGAGTATTTTGATCCTTCTTGGGCTCATATGCAAAATATTTCTCAATGGTCTTCCTCTTGTTTCTCTGCTTGCTCATTTTCCTAGCCTGGGCCTGGTTTGGGGGTACTTCTTGAGCTTTTGGGACACTCACGCAAGGTTATCAGTGTGTGAGGCTCTGTCCTCCCTCCTGGTCTGTGAATGACCATATGCACGGCCCCCCTCTGCCACAGGGCTGAGGTGGGGGGGGGGCTGCTGTTCTGTGGATGGCTTAGACTGGGGTCAGGATCTGAATGTGGTCAGAGCCCCAGAGTCCTGTTCCAGGGACAGAGGACAGAGCTCTGCAGTCTCTCTTCATTCCCCTCCCTCAGTTCAATGTGCTCATGCCCTGGAGTCTCCTTCTTACCAGCTCCACCCGCTTCTGTTTCTGGATCTGGGATGCCAAAAGACCAAGCTGCTTGCTGTGTGCCCTGAAGGCTCAGCTCCACATGCTTGCTCTGGCAGAGTTCCCCCACTTTGTGCCTGGTGCTCCCCGGGGTGTAGCTCAGGAGACTCCCCGCTGCTGTGAGCTGGGGCTCCCAGCTCCCTGGTTCTGCCTCTGGGAGGCTGAAGTTCTTTCACTCTGGCGGGGCACCCCTCTGGTGGCCCGCCCCTCTGACCCCTGGGAGAAGAGACTTGCTGCTCTTTACCAGGTTACCTTGAGTCGGAAAACTGCCTCACTGGGTCCCTTTGTGGGTTCTGTCTCTTGAAAGTTTAGTTAGAGTCCTTGGTTTCAAGTTTTATCAGAGAGCATCTAAGAATGCATCCCTTCTTGTCACCATCTTAGATCCGCCCCCTCAGCAAGCCAGTATTACAGCAGGCTAGAAGAATATTTTGTAACTTAAAAATATGCATGTTCAAATGTATGAATGTTGAAAAACTTTCATATGTATTTGTAAAAGTAAAATATCAATTTAAAAAATAATCATAGGATTATTTGAAAACCTTGAAGAAAACCAAAAAAAAAAAAAAAAAGCATGGATGACGTACTTCAGGATACAATGAAAGAGAACTGCCCTGAGATCCTGGAACAACAGGTCAAAATAGTTGGTGTAAGGATACAGCAATCTCCTGAAATGATCCCAAAATGAAAACACCAAATAATATTGTGATCAAAGTCCAGAATTATCAGATCAAGGAAAAAATCCTGCAAGAACCAAGAAAGAAACAATTCAAATATCAGGGAGCCACAGTCAGGATTACATAGGAACTGGCTATAAGGGATCAAATGGCCTGTAATATGATATTCCAGAGAGCAAAGGAACTCAGAATGCAGACAAGAATTCACAATCCAGCAAAACTGAGTCTTCTCTTTCAGGGGAAAAGATGGATATCTAATGAAATAGAGATTAAATTGGTTAGATCCCCATCTGGGAGGAAGATTCTCATAACTAGAGAATTGTAACTCTATTAGAGGGGAATATACTTAGTCAGAAGCAATGGATATTGAAGACTTGTCTATGACTCTGATGGAATGATTTAAAAATAATTTTTCCTCAAAAAGGGGGGCAATAAAGAGATGGTAGGAAGCAGGAGATTGAATAGGTTAAATTCAATCATATGAAGGAATGAAAAAAATCTATTATAATAGAGAGGTAGAAGGGAGGAGAAGAGAACTGCTTGACTATTACTCTCATCAGATTCGGCTCAAAAAGAAATTCACACACACACACACACACACACACACACACACACACACACACACACCACTCAGTTGATTTTAGAAACTTATTTTACCTTTCAAATACTAGCAGTGGTGCTGGTGGTGGTGTGTGGGGGGAACTGACAGATGAAAGGGAAGTCCAACTGAGTAAATGAAAAGTGGATAGACAAGAGAGAGGGTTGAAGGAAGCAGGTACATACACTAAGGGAAGTGGTATTCAGGAGAAAAATACTAGAGAAGAGGAATAAGGAGAAAAAAGAGGGAAAATACAAGTGGAGAGAAGGTTGCATAGATGTCCAAAAAAGAGTATTATAATTTTGAATGTGAATGTGATGAACTCTCCCATAACTCTTACCCAGATAGCAGAATGGATTAAAAGCTAGAATCCTACAATACGCTAATTACAAGAAAGACATTTGAAGGAGCGAGTGGATCAAACAATAAGTCATAAGAGATTTAAGAAATTCATTTAAAGCAATGACAGTAATGAGACAACCTAACAAAACTTATGGGATATAGTCAAAGCAGTTATTAGGGGACATTATGTCTCTAAATGCTTACAAGAATAAAATAGAGAAATAGGAACTCAATGAACTGAGCATGAAACTAAAACAGAGAAAAAAAAAGAATAAAAAATCCACAATTAAATACCAAATTAGAAATTCTGAAAATTAAAGGAGAAATTAATAAAGTAGAAAGCATGATGACTATTGAACAAATAAATAAAACCAAGTGTTGATTTTATGAAAAAAACAATAAGATAGGTGAAACTTTGGTTAATTTGATTAAAGAAAAGAAGAAAACCAAATTACTAATATCAAAAATGAAAAAGGTGAATTCACTGTCAATAAGGAGGAAATTAAAATAATAATTTACAGTTATTTTGCCCAATTTTATGGCAATAAATATGATAATCTAAGTGAAATGTTTAAATATTTATAAAAATATAAATTGCCCTCATTAAAAGAGGAAATTAAATACCTAAATAACCCTGTCTTTGAAAAACAAAAATCAACAATTCACTTATGTGAACTCCCTGAGGAAAAAATCCCCAGGGCCAGGTGGATTCACAAGTGAATTCTATCAACATTCAAGGAATAATTGTTTCGAATTCCATCTGAACTATCTGCAAAAAATTGGTGAAGGTGGAATTCTGCCTAATTCCTTTTATGACATGAATACAGTACTGATACCTAAACCATGTAGAAGAGTCAAAACAGGGGGAAGAATTATAGATCAAGCTCCATAATGAATATGAATGCAAAAATTTTAAGTAAAATATTATCAAAGTGATTATAACAAGTTATCACTAGAATAATACAGCATGACCATGTAGGATTTATTCCAGGAATGCAGAGTTAGTTCAATATTAGGAAAACTGTGAGCATAATTAACTGTATTAAAAACAAAAATCATATGATTATCTCAAAAGATGTTGAAAATGCCTTTGACAACATACAGCACCCATTTCCTAAAACATTAGAGTGTATACGGATTAAACCGATTGTTCCTTAAAAAGATAAGCAGTATATACCTGAAACTATCAACAAGCATTATATGCGATGAGGATAAACTAGAAGCATTCCTAATAAGTTCAGGTAAAACAAGGATGTCCATTATAACCACTACTATTCAATATTGTATTAGAAATGCTAGTTTTATCAATAACAGAAGAAAAAAGTAATTGAAGGAATTAAAATTGGGAAGGAAGAAACAAAATGCTCACTCTTTGCAGATGATATGATGGCATACCTAGAGAACCCTAAAAATCCATCTAAGAAACTACTGGAAAAAATAGCAACTTTAGCAAAGTTGTAGAATATCAAATAAAACTACAAAAATCTTCAGCATTTCTGCATATTACAAACAAGATACAGTAGCAAAGGATAGAAATAGAAATTCTATTTAAAATAGCATCAGACAACATAAAATATTTCTGAGTCTACCTGCCAAGGCAAACTCAGAAACATCATATAAACAACTATAAAATACTTTTCACGCAAATAAAATCAGATTTAAATAACTGGGCAAATGCCAACTACTCATGGATAGGCTGAGCTAATATAATTAAAAATGAGAATTCTACCTAAATTAAACTACTTTCTTAATGCCATACCAATCAAACTTCCAAAAATACTTTAGTGAGATGGAAAAAAATAACAACTAACTTCATATGGAAAAACAAAAAGTTAAGATTTATGAAAAGAATGCAAAAGAAGGCAGGTAACCCTTAAGAGAATGAAAATTATATTATAAAGTATCAGTCATCAAAACTGTTCGATATTGGCTAAGAAATAGAGTTGTGGATCATTGGAATAGATTAAGTGCAAAAGAGATAGCAGGAAATAATTATAGTAATCTTTTGTTTGATAAACTCAAAGAGTCCAACTTCTGGCATAAGAATTCAGTCTTCAGTAAAAAACTGCTGGTAAAACTGGAAAATAGTATGGCAGAAACAGGTTTAGACTAACATCTTCCATGCTATACCAAGATAAGGTCTAAATAGGTACACAATTTAGAGATTAAAGATAATATTATAAGCAAATTAGATGAACAAGGAATAGCTTGTTTCCCTGTCAGATCTATGAAAAGAGGATGAATTCATGACCAAGAAAGAGATGCAGAACACTATAAAAATGAACTGGATAATTTTGATTACTTTAAATTAAAAAAAAACTTTAGCATGAACAAAACCACTGTAATCAAGATCAAAAGACATGAAGTAATTTGGGAAACAATTTTTACACCCAGTCTTTCTGACAAAACACATATCTAAAATGTATGGAGAACTGAGTCAAATTTATTTTTTTAAAAAAAATCATCATTTCCCAATTGACAAATTATCAAAGGATATGTAAAGGCAATTTTCAGATGAGTAAATCAAAATTACCTATAGTCATATGCAAAATTGATCTAAATCATTACTGATTTGAGAAATACAAATTAAAGCATCTCAGAGGTACCACCTCACACCTCTCAGATTGGTCAAAATTACCAGAAAGGAAAATGATCAATGTTCAAGAGTCTGTGGAAAATCTGGAAAACAAATGCATTGTTGTTGGAGTTGTGAATTGAGGAAAACTTTCTGGAGAGCAGTTTGGAATTATGCCCAAAAGGCAATTAAAATATGTATAACCTTTGATCCAGCAATCCCACTACTGGGAGTACATCCTTGAAGGGATCATGAAAAAAAAGGGTGATAATACCACATGTACAAAAAATTTTCATAGCAGCTCTGTCTTTTTTGGCAATTATTTGGACTTTTAAGGAATTTCTACCAACTGGGCTGAACAAATTGTGGTATGTGTATATGAATGAATACTATTCTATGAAAAATCATGAGAGATGGGTTTTCAGAAAATCCTGGAAAGACTTGCTTGAGTGAGATATGTAGAACTAGAAGAATATTCCACACCTTAATAACAACATGGGATGATGATCCACTTTAATGGACTTGCTCACTCCATCAGGGAAATAATCAGGGAAAATTTTAGTGGATCCATGATGGAGAATGCCATCTGTATCCAGTGAAGGAACTATGGACTTTAAACAAAGATCAAAGATTACTATATTCAAGTTTATAAAAAGTTGTCTTATGTAATGCATAATTTTACTATCTCTAATACTTTCTTTATCCCCTATCAATCTGTTTGTTTTTTTTCTCAACACATTCAATTTTTATCAATGAATTTCATGGAAACAAATGTAAAAACTATATCAGATTGTTTTCTGCTGGGGGAAGGGATGAATGAAGGGAGGGATGGGGAAAATTTGAAATTTAAAACCTTACCAAAAAATCATTTGTAGAAATTACCAATGTATGTAATTGGAAAACAAATAAAAAACATAATTTAAAAAAGACAATGGCACTGCTATGTCTTTATGTCAAAGAAATCATAAAAATGGGAAAAGTTATAATTGTGCATAAATATAACAGTTCTTATTGTGTTGGCAAAGATATTGAATATCGAAGGAATGCTCTCCAATTGCAGAATGGCTGCAGGGTTTAGCATATGATTTTGATGGTATACTATATTACTTTAATAAATGATGAACCATTTCTTCCAGAAATACCCACAAAGATTTACATGAACTGATAAAAAAATGAAATGAGAATCAAGAGAACATTAAGCACAATTATAATATTTTTATAAGACATTAACTATGAATTATAGTTATTCTAAGCAATATTGTGATCCAAGAAAAGTATAAAGCATTCATTTTGAAAAAGAGTCATCCAATTGCCAGAGGAAAAACTGATGGAATCTATGAATAGATTTGAAAATACTTTTTAAAATGTCTTTATTAGTCTTATCTTTTTGTTATTCTCATTATTTTTTATTTTGCTATTTTTTTACTTTTTCAATGTCACTAATATGAAAATTGAAAAACATCTAGTTACTATAAATGCAAATATAATCTCAAATATAATATTAATACTTGAAAGAGAATGCTTGGATTTAGAAGAAAAAAAGGACTGACCTGAAATCTTTCCTCAGAATCTTAGCTATCACCTAACAAATCAGTTAATATCTTTAAGTCACAGGTTTTCTTCTTTAAAATGGAAAAATAAAAGATTAATATGTTTTAGACACTCTTTTTCATGTGCCTAAATTATGTTTCTACTTTTAAAAATCAAATTAGTCCAATATATAATTTTCTACGTCAGAAGTAAGGAGTAAACTCTTACTGAATCTAAAATCATATTAAATTATAATTGCGAAATATTTAACAAAATAAAAATAAGACATCATAAAGATAATATTGTGTGTTTTTCTAAGACAATATGAAATCTTTAGATATGTTTCCATATAAGCTTGATGCTATTGATTTATGGCACTAAATCTAAAGAAATTTCTATTATGTTTTGTACTGAATTATACTGGGAAGTTATATTTTTTAAGTCAAGAAAGGCTATAGTGAATAGCTGTAATACCTTCACCAGTAAAATACCTCTTCTCATTTCTTGTTCGTAAACATTAAAAGGACAGGCTCAGAAGTAGATCTGAGTATCAGGGTAAGGAAGATTGCTTGGTCATTGCTATTGACTTTTTGTTTGTTTAGATTTTCTTATATAGACACATTAGATTTAAGACACTAGTCTCTAAATTTCTCATAAAAGACTTTGAAATTATATGAATTCCCTTACCCCCTCCTGAATTCTTTAATTTCTTTCAAGTACCAGTTAAAATCTTTCTTTAAGAATACTTTGCAGATCACTCTTAATACAATGCCTCCCCCTGTTTATCATGTCTAATTTGTCTTGTATATGTCTTAATTGTATAAGGTATGTAGATTACATTGTTTACCCCTTTGAGATTTCTCAAGATTTTCATGAGAACCAGGAGTATTTTTGACCTTTTCTATATCCCTAATACTTAGCATAAAATAAGAACTTCAAAAATGCTTGTTGATTGTTTGGCTGAATAAATTTTATGATATGTTATTATAACCTTCAGTCATTTTATCTAATTCATATTTATTTAATAAGTATTTACCAGTTTCTTAATTCAATAAAATATCTTAGTTAAATTGAACTTTTGTGAAATAAGTTCTATTGAATAATGGTTCTTGCTATATTTTCTTCTATTCATTTATTTGCTTTATTTTGATAAATGTCCAACAAAAAATTTATTCAGTCTTTGCCTTCATTATATGAAATATATAGATTATCAAAAAATATATATCTCAAATATATATATATATATACATATATGTGTGTGTGCGTATATATATATATATATATATATATATATATATATATATATATATATATATATATATATACATATATACATTAAATTAGCTGAACACCTGAAAAGGGAGGGGAGAGCATCAATGACCTTTCAGAATGCTTCTGCAAATTTGATTCTATTTTACTTCAGAAAAGATTCTGATTTGTCTTCTATACATTCTTTAAATGTGAACAATGTAAAACTCAAATAAAATCTTTAATAATAAAAAAATGTGAATGATGCCATAGCAGAAAATTTTATTGAGAAATCGCTGTGTTAACATTTTTCAATTTTAGTAATTGCTTAAGTATATGCATTGGTAATACTTTATTACAAGAAGTAATGAATGGAATTATATATTCTTTAAAAACCAACAGAATAAACTGCATTTTATTTTATACAATGTAATTTCATGTAAATAAACCATTTTTGTACCTTATTGATTCCAAAATTTTTATTAATTTCTGAATAGAAAATATTACTTGGTCAAAATCATAACATATTTACCCTCCAATTCTTATCTGTCATATGCTCTAAATTTCATTTCGTAAAATCATTGAATTTTAGAGCTAGAGATGTTCTCTGTTCTATCATGTTAAAGACATAACTAAAAAAAAAAGATTTCAAAGCATATTAGGCTTGTAATTTACTCGACTTTCTCGAAGATTACCTGTGCTGTAAAACTTATACTTCTTAAGGAGTTCATACAATTTTCCCATAGTTGCAATTTTTCAAAAGAGCTATATGACAGACTTACTTAAATTTCTCTCTTCATTACTTCTACCTGATATGCCTACTTCTGCATCTTTCAGGTCAAGCAAAATGAATGTAATTATGTTTTCATGGCAACCTAAAAACACTTTGAAATGAATCTCATGTGCCTCCTCTGTCTTCTTTTCTATGGATAAATGATTTCAGTTCTTCAACTGATTTTCAGATAGTCATATCTATGACTTCTCTCTTTTCAATGTTATCCAAATTGTAAATTTCCTTCCTTAAATGTGGTACCAGGTCTCCATTTGAGTACAGAGGAGAACTGTTCAGAAATACATAGAGTATCACATACATTTTCCAGGAACCTGTAACTCTCAAAAGGAGAACATTATCACAAATGGCTTTTTGTTTGTTTATTTCTATATCATTCTTTGATTCAGTTTGAGTTGGGAGTGCATTGATACCCCCTCTATTTTCTAGAGTCCAGTTATTGGAATACTAACTGCATATACTAACAAAATCAAACTCAAGTGAAAGGGAGACATTATGTTTAGCTCTTTCACACTTTATCTTACCAGACTTAGACAAATTCTTTATTCTGTAGCTTTTTAAAAATTTGCTTATTTTTTAAAATTTTAATACTGCCCTTCTTATCTAACACATTTGCTATCTCTCCAGTCCTCTGACATCAGAAAAATTTATCTTCATTCAAAGTCATCAATAGAAGTCAACAAACATTTATTTAGCATCTAGTATGTGTCAAACACCATGCTAAATGCTGAGGATGCAATTGGGGGGGGGGGGGGAAGCAGTCTTTGTCTTGGTGAAGTTTACAGTCTAATTTGTGAAGATAATATCAAAAAGAAACTGAAGAGGACAGCTTGGTGGTGAAGTAGATAGAGCACCAAACCTGGAATCAGGAGGGCCTGAGCTCAAATCCAACATCAGTCACTTGATATATACTAGCTACCTTACCTTGGTCAAGTTATTTAAACCCATTACCTTGCAAAAATCAAAAACAAAAGAAACTGAACAGCAATTGGTCATGGGAGAATGAGAACATAAAGTTCAGGTTGAAAAATTGATCAGTTTATAGTAAATTAACTGACCTGGTAAAGATTAACCTTCTCTATAAAGGGAGGATTTGAGAGAGCATTAGTGCTCTTCTCTCCAGCCCTCCAATCAGAGGAGAGAGGTACCTAAAGGTGATAAAGAGGTATTAAATATTAAAGCTAAATCAATCTCTATCACGATGATGTTCAGGTGAAAATTTTCATCTGGGTGAAGCATGATGTTCTTTTTTGTTAATTAAGATTTAATTTACTTTTTAAAAATATTTTCCAATTATATATAATAGTACTTTCTAGCTATCATTTTTGTAAGTTTTTGAATTTACCAATTTGTCTCCATCCTTCCTTCCACCCCCATACTCCCAAAGAAGGAAGTCTGATAATCATTAAATTGTTTCCTTTTTATACATTATTGAATGTGGTGAGAGAAAAAAAAATATACTTGAGAAAAAAATGAAATAGAGTTAGCAAAATTATGTAGTACATAAGATAATTTTTTTTTCAATTTAGTTTTTGTTTTACCTCCATGGTTCTTTCTCTGGATACAGAGACATTCTGTGTCACAGGTAACCTAAAATTGCCCCTGATTGTTGCACTGATGTAATGAGCAAGTTAAATAAGGTTTATCATTAATGCCATGTTGCTGTTCAGTTATACAATGTTCTTCTGGTTCTGCTCATCTCTCTCAGTAACAGTTTATTCAAGTTTTTCCTGGCTTCTCTGAAATCCCATCCCTCTTGGTTTCTGATAGAACAATAGTGTTGTATAATACATACATACATACATATATATATATATATATATATATATATATATATATATATATATATATATATATATATATATATATATATATATCATGTTCAAACATTCCCAATTGATGGACATTCACTCAATTTCAATTCTTTGCCACAGCAAATAGGGCTACTATGAATATTTTTCCACATGATGTATTTATCCTTTGTCATGATATCTTCAGAGAACAGACCAAGTAGTGGTGTTGCTGGATGAAAATGTACATTTTTATTGCCCTTTAAGCATAATTCTCATTGCTCTCCAGAAAGGTCTGATCAGTTCATAGCTCCACCAAAAATGCATTTGAGTTCCATATTTTGCACATCCCTCCCCCCCCATTGCTCATTGTCCTGTCTGGTCATATTGGCTAATCAGAATGGTATGAGCTGGTACCTCAGAGATGCTTTAATTTGCATTTCTCTATTCAGTAATGATTTGGAGAAACTTTTCATATGATTATGGATCGGTTTTATTTCCTCATCTGTAAATTGCCTTTGCATGTCCTTTGACCATTTGTCAATTGGGGAGTGACTGTTTTTGTATTCCTATAAATTTGACTCAATTCTCTATATATTTTGGTAATGAGTACTTTGTCAGAAATACTAGTTGTAAAAATTATTTCCCAATTTATTGCATTTCTTTTGATCTGGTTGCAGTGGTTTTGTTCATGCAAAAGCTTTTTAATTTAATGTAATCAAAATTATCTAATTAATTGCCCCTTCTTTGGTCATAATCTGCTTCCCTTTCCATAGATTTGACAAGTAAACCATTCCTTGATCACCAAGTCTGCTTAT
Source organism: Macrotis lagotis (assembly GCF_037893015.1). Lineage (NCBI taxonomy): Eukaryota > Metazoa > Chordata > Mammalia > Peramelemorphia > Peramelidae > Macrotis > Macrotis lagotis. The sequence goes on along the minus strand of NC_133663.1, from coordinate 147,144,521 downwards.
AATATTGTCTTTTATATCTATATCCTGAACACATTGTGATCATATCTTGGTACAGGGTATGAGATGCTGGTCTAATTCAAGTTTTCTGCTGTACTAACTTCCAATTTTCCCAACAGATTTGATCAAAGAGAGAGTTCTTATTCCAGAAACTGGGATCTTTGGACTTATTAAAAAGCAAATTACTGTAATACATTTCTGCTGTCTCTTTTGAACCTACTCTACTTCAATGATCCACCACTCTTATTTCTTAGCCAGTACTGGAAAATTTTGATTATTGATGCTTTATAATAGAATCTTACATTTAGTTGGGCTTAGCCACCTTCTTTTTCACTTTTTTCATTTAACCCTTTGATATTCTTGACTTTTTGTTTCTCCATATGAATTTAGTTACAATTTTTTTCTATTTCACTAAAGTAATTTTTTGTACGTTTGATTGGTAAAGCACTAAATAAGTAGTTTAATTTAGGTAGAATTGTCATTTTTATTAAGTTAGCTACACCTATCCATGAGCAGTTGATATTTATTTAAATCTGATTTTTATTTGTGTGAATAATGTTCTGTAGTTGTTTTCAGAGAGTTTCTGAGTATGCCTGGGCAGGTAGACTCCCAAGTATTTTGCATTGTCTGAAGTTACTTTAAATTGGATTTCTCTGTCTAGCTCTTGTTACCGTATCTTGCTAATAATATATAGAAATGCTCAGGATTTATATGGATTTATTGTAGATCTTGTGACTTTACTAAAGTTGCAAATTGTTTCTAGTTGTTTTCTAGATGATTTTTTAGGATTCTCTAGGTATACTGTCATGTCATCTGCAAAGAGTGAGAGTTTTGTTTCTTCCTTCCCAATTCTAATTCCTTCAGTTTATTTCTCTTCTATTAATCCTGAAGCTAACATTTCTAATACTATATTTAATAGTAATGGTGACAGTGGGCATCCTTTTTTCACCCCTGATCTTACTGGGAAAGCCTCTTGCTTATCCCATTTCATATAATATTTTTTGGTGGTTCCCAATAGATACTGCTTATCATTCTAAGAAACAATTAATTTATTCATATGCTGTATTGTGTTTTTTATTAGAAATGAGTGCTGTATTTTGTCAAAGGCTTTTATCAGCATAATTGACTATAATAAATAATAATAAATATAATAATAAACAGTTTTCATAATATTGAACCAACCATTCATTCCTGGGATAAATCCTACTTGTACATAGTGTATTACTGATAATTTGCTTTAATTGCATTGCTAAGATTATATTTATGATTTTTATATCCATAATCATTAGGGAAATTGGTCTATAATTTTCTTTCTCTGTTTTGATTCTTTCTAGTTTAGGTAACAACACCATAGTGGTGTCATAGAAGGAGTTAGGTAGAGTTCCTCCTTCACCTATTTTTCAAAACAATTTATATAGAATTGGAACCAATTGTTCCTTAAATGTTTTATAGAATTCATTTGTGAATCAATCTGACCCTGTAGATTTATTTCTTAGGAAGTTCAATAATGACTTGTTGCATTTGTTTTTCTGAGACAGGGTTATTTAGGTATTTAATTTCCTCTTCATTTAACCAGGGCAACTTATATTTTTGTAAATATTCATCCATTTAACTTAGATTATCAAATTTATTGGCAAACAGTTGAGCAAAATAATTCTAAATTATTAATTTAATTTCTTCCTCATTGGTGAATTCACCTTTTTCATTTATGATACTAGTAATTTAGTTTTCTTCTTCTTTTTTTTACTCAAATTGACCAAAGGTTTATCAATTTTTTGCTTTTTTTTCATAAAACCAACTTTTGATTATAATTATTAATTAAATAGTTTTGATTTTATTAATTGGCCCTTTATGTTTTAGAATTTCTAATTTAGTATTTAATTAGGGTGTTTTAATTTGATCTTTCCCAAACCTTTTTTTAGTTGCATGCTTAGTTAATTGATTTCCTCTTTATTTTATTCATATAAGCATTTCAAGATATAATATATCCCCTAATAACTGCCTTGGTTTTATCCCATAGATTTTGGTATGTTGTCTCATAATTGTCATCTAAGATGAAATCATAACTTCTATCTATCATTTGTTATTTGATCCACTCATTCTTTAGAATAAGGTTATTTAGTTTCCAATTAGTTTTAGGTCTATCTCTCCATGGCCCATTCTTGTATGCTATTTTTATTGCATTATGTTCTGAGAAGGAAGTATTTACTATTTCTTCCTTTCTGCATTTGATTATAAGGTTGTTATGCTCTAGTACATGGTCAGTTTTTGTGTAAGTGCCATGTACTGCAGGGAAAAAAGTGTATTCTTTTCTATCCCCATTCAATTTTCTCCAAAGGTCTATCATGTCTACTTTTTGTAACATTATATTTACCTCCTTATCTTCCTTCTTGTTTATTTTATGGTTAGATTTCTCTAGATCTGAGATGCAATAGGCTGAGGTCTCCCACTCATAGAGTTTTGCTGTCCATTTCTTCTTATAACTCATTCAAATTCTCCTCTACAAATTTGTATGCTATATCACTTTGTGCGAGCATATTTAGTATCAAAATTGCTTCATTATCTATAGTCGTTCAGTAGGATATAGTTTCTTTCCTCATCTCTTTTAATTAGATCTATTTTTGCAGTTGCTTTGTCTGAGATAAGGATTGCTACCCATCCCTTTTTCACTTCAGCTGAAGCAAAATACTGCTCCAACCTTTTACCTTTACTCCACATGTATCTCTCTGCTTCAAAGGAGTTTCTTGTAAACAATATATTGTAGGATTCTTATTTTTAATCCACATTGCTATTTGACTACATTTTATGGAAGAGTTCATTGCATTTACATTCAAAGTTATAATTACTAACTCTTTATTGCCTTCCATGCTATCTTCCCTCTGTTTTAATTTTTCCCCTTTTATTCACCTTCTCCATATTACCCAATATTTTGCTTCTGAATACCACTTCCTTCTGTCTGATTTGCCCCCTTATATCCAATCCCCCCCTTTGTTTCCTCTTTCCATTCTTCCTTCCCTTTCTTCTGTCAGTTCCTCTTCCCTCCCCTCTACCTCTCCCTTTTTAATACTTGAGAGGTAATTTATGTTTCTTAACTGAGTGTGTGTATGTTATTCCTCCTTTGAGCCAATTTGATGATAGTAAAATTCAACCATTCTCACCTCTTCCCTTCTTCCCCTCTATTGCAATACATCCTCTGTACCTCTTCATGAGATGTGATTTCTCCCATTCAGTTGCCTCCATCCGCCCAACTCTTTACTGTTCCACCTTTTTAAGGCTAAATTGTTTTTAAACCATTCTATCAGAGTCACAGACAAGTTGTGAATGTCCATTAATTCTGGTTAAGTATATTCTCTCTATAATTCCCAAGTTACAATTCCCAAGAATTATGTGAATCTCACAGGTGGGGATATAGCCAGTTTCATTTTATTGGATAGAAACATTTTTTTCCCCTTTTTTTAGCTTTTCATGTATCTCTTGCATCTCCTGTTTGAAGTCCAAAATTTCTATTTAGCTCTGGTCTTTTCATCAGGAAAAGTTAGAAATTTCCTTTTACATTAATTGTCCTTCTTTTCCCCTGGAAGATAATGCTTGGTTTTGCCAGATAGTGAATTCTTGGTTGCATTCCAAGCTCCCTTGCTCTTCAGAATATCATATTCCAGGCCCTTCCATCCCTTAATGTTGATGTAGCCAGGTCTTAGAAAATTCTGATATTTGCATTATTTGTTTCTTGGTACTTGCAGGATTTTCTCCTTGATCTGATAGTTTTGGAATTTTGTCACAATATTCTTCAGTGTTTTCATTTTGGGATCCCTTTCAGGAGGGAGATTACTGAAAGTTCCAGAGACTTGAAAAAAATGAAATTATCTCCAATTTTATTCAGGGGATTGAAAATTAATTTCCTCAAACAGGAAAGGTAACAAAAAGTTGTATTGTTCTTTGTGGCTCTGAGAGAATTGTAGATTTATGGCAGAGTCTGACAACAAGTCTGACAAGATGAACTCAAATTTTTACTCAATGATTCAAAAAGAAATTACTTGAATTTTCTCTTTTCATAACTAAAAATGACTCCTCTAAATATAACTGCTCCTACTCCTATTTACCAAATGTATATTATCTATTTTTTGTTGTTTTTTTTTAGCTTTGTTGCGAGGCAATGGGGTTAAGTGACTTGTCTGAGGTCACACAGGTAAGTAATTATTAAGTGTCTGAGACTGAATTTGAACTCAGGTACTCTTGACTCCAGGGCTGGTGCTCTATCCAGTGTAGCACCTAGCTGCCTCTATTTTATCAATACAGTTGCAGCCATATATAGACAGAAGGAAAGGGAGAGAAAAAGAATGACCAAAAGCTAAACAGAATGATTGAATGAATGAATTTGATGATTTTTGACCAATTCTCTGATTATTAGTCTTTAAAAACAGACCCTATAACATTAGATTTTGTACAATATATGACTAGTGATAGTACAATCTTCACTTATATTCTTTATTCTTATTTACTTTAGTGATGATTAGAATGATTTAATTTGTGATAGATTTATGAAATATTATTTTATTGGTTCTTTTACTTTCATAAATTGCATACAAAATTATATACTGAACCTAAAGGAACATGGGCCAAGATCAACAGAAGCAGAAGGGGAATAGGGAAATGTGTTATATTCTTTGCTTTCTCTCTTTAACTTTAGAAAGTAGTATACAATTTCTTTACCTAATTAATAATATTATATCTTTTTTTCATTTTTCCTTTAGACTTCTATACTCTTGGTAGTACAGGAAATTAGGAGCAATTCATGCAGTTCAAGGGACATGAGGAAAATTCTCATATATACATTATATTCCCTTCTCCCTCCACATAAACATATGAATAGTTTTCTCTAAGGTGACTGAATTTTACTTTGTAGCTATTCCTCCATTATATATGTAGATAATTTAAGTCCAATTTTGATGTAGCCCCACCAAATGAGATGTTCATCAGAAATTGAATTCTATGAATACTTTTGTCATTTCTTTGCCTCCATTGCTTAGGTCAAGCCTCTTTGAATGGAAAGATACATTTTTGCACCAGTCATTAAATTTCATGTGTTTGTACATGCCACATCAGTGAATAAGATAAAACAGAATAGGACATTAAAAAATAACACTAAATTTGAATTAACAGAAAATGGGTTCAAATCTTGTCTCTGATGCTATCTATGTGACCTTGGGCATTTCACTTAAATTCCTAGTGCCTCAAGTTTCTTCATATCTAAAATTAGATAAAAGAAATAGATGACATTTCAAGATGCTTTCAGCTTTAGTTTTATGCTCCTTCTATCTCTGGTAAAATCCTTAAAATCAGCCAAGATCATTTATTAAATATCTAGTCTGTGCCAAAAATTATTCTAGGCACTGGAGATACAAATTCAAATTATGTGATATTTTGAAGAATACTATTCAGCATGGCATTGTATGATATGTTGATATGTCATCGCAGCAAGCTGTAATTTTTTTTGTAGTTCTCATCATGGTCATATCTCTTATTTGCTTTTTTAAAAAACTTTTTATAAGGCAGTGGGGTTAAGTGACTTGCCCAAGATCACAGAGCTAGGTAATTATGTTGTGTGTGAGGGCAGACTCAAGTCCTGGCTCCAAGGCCAGTTCTCTATCTACTGCACCACCTAGCTGCCTCACTCCGATTTGCTTTTTAACACATGATTTTGGGAATAAATCAAAACAATTAGGAATTCTCCATTCATGTAGACATTTAACTCATGCCTTATGTTTAATTTTTAAAATTTATTTTCCTTTCTAAATCTTTGTAAGTTGAGTAGCATGTTATTATTCTGATTCTTTTTTCATAAAAAATTGAGAAAGTAAAGCGACTTGCCCAAGATCATATAACTATAAATATTATATGCAATATTTAATTCCAAGTCTTCTGATCTATTACCACTGTATGACACAGACTCCTAAAGAATAAATTAATTCATGCTTCTATTATGCCACTGCTATATGTATCCTTTAAAAAAATGGATTTTTATATCAGATGCCATGACTGGTAACATTTCATTTTCAGTCTTTGTACCTTTGACACACATTAGCATAGGAGACAGGAAAAGCTAAGTGACTCATATTAAAATCAATATCTGACATAAATACTGATTTGTAACTGACAAGAAATAGTTCAAGACATATTGGATAGAGCAACAGTATATTTATATGCATTACTCGATTTGGAATTGTATCACTAATATACCATATAGCGAACTGAATAAATCCATTTTGTGATTATACTAAGATATGCATGCTGCTGGATGGCATTTAACTTTTTAATCAAATCTACTGTCTTTGAAATTCCCTCTGTGCTTTATGAAGTCAGAAAAGAAGTAAGTTTTCCTTAGCTGCATTTTCTACTAGTCTGATCATGCCAGGTTCGCTTTTCATAATTTTTTTGTACTTTATCTTATTCTGCCTGCTGAATAATGATACCTTTTGAATGCAGAGATTTGCTGATGACCTATATGAATTATATCCCTACCATGAAATGATACGAATTATTTTCCTGCCTCCTACAATACTAGATGTAAGCCAATAATTCCTGTTTCCCAGAGCAAGTGTTCAGAAATTTAGAATATCTAAATGATGTTAACTTATTACTTATGAAAGGTGACATATTAATGATCTTGAAGAATATAATTTTATATTTGACCATAGAAGATGACAGTGCCAGTAATTTTGTGCATGATCATTTTGTTTCAAACTTTTGTAGTCCTGCTATTCATTCAGATTTTGCCATTTGTCATCTGATTGTCAATGAAAAAAAAATAAGATTTTAGTGATATAACAACAAGTAATTTGATCTTCCATTGCTTCAGAAAGGGTCAACTCCAATGTCTCATTTTGCCATAAAAATGGGTCTAAGATGTCAGAAACAGAAGAATACAAATTCTGAATTATTATTCCAACTTAAAAATAATTTATTTCTGTCTCAGAACCAATGTAAATATATTGAACAATTGTTATTAACAAAATATTGGAACTAAGGGTGAATTCTCTGAAATTCTTTAACAATCCATGAACTAAATGAATACTACAAAAAGGTCCTTAACCTCTGTGACTACTTTCCAGTTTCATTTGGCCAGAAGCAGGGTGTTCACACCAAGTATTCAGAGGACACTAAGAATCACAGTTGTTGTGTTGTTTTATTTTGTTTTAGAACCATATTAATTTTTATTTGATGGTTGAGAATTGATCCTCATGTATTCACTGATATTATTGTTATAATCTGAAGATATGAACTGTCACAGGTATCTATGAGGATAGTTCTCATTTGAAGATGTAAAGAGGGATTTGATACAGGCTTGCCATATCAAATCTAAAGGCATTTTATTAAATAATGAAACATCCTAGTATCTTGTCTTTCATATTCATGATGGCTACAGAAATATGGATCAATATGCATATGATAGAAATTTATACAACAAAAACTGTCTCAGAGAATAAAAATTTGAGTAACCAGGTAGGTTCCTCAACCAACACAACACTACTTAGATAAGGGGGACTTTCATGTGTCATATAAAGAACAGATTGTTCTTGTTCTTTATTATCAAAAAAGACAAAAATGATATCACTATGTTAGACATGAGTTACATTTTATCTAACTGTGATTGAACAGACCAACACAAACTCAAAATGCTCTACCCCAGGCCAGACACAAACAGTTCACAATGGAATGATAAAATAGCATGAATGATATATTTGATCTATGTGTAAAATGGATTTAAGTGACGCACAGTTGCACAAAGTTATTGATCTCACCTTCTCTTGCAAAGTCATCATTGTCCAGGGACAAGACAAACTTAAGAGGATTGGTGATGTAGTGAATGACTTTGTCACCTTCAATGACTATGTTCTAAGCACTCCAAAATGCTGGTTTCAGTTGCCTTCATGACCATTGGAACAAATTGTTCTCATCTGCTCATTCCTCTGTGAAGTGGAAAACTTCACATACTAATTCCCTAACTCACTGAAGGGTTTGATACCCCTTAGTTGTTCTCAATTTGGTTTAGCTCATCTGCCAAAACAGTGTGTATGTTGTGCATACTACAGCTTCTTGGAACCAGAGGTGAGATCTAGATGGCTTAGTTAGACATCAAAGGTGGAAAGCAGCCCTAGTTGCCCTTACACCAGAGGTATTAGTCATCCTTGAACACACTGAAAAAAAGAGTGATAGCATTATCAAAGGCAAGAAAGGGGTATATTTGAAACATATTGTAAAGATGAAATTAAAAGGCCTTTACAACATATTTGGCTATAGGGGTTGAGAGATAGTAAGAAACTGAAAATGAGTCCTAAATTGTGAGCCTGAGGGACTAGCTGGATGATGATGATGCCTTCTACAATAAAAGGGATTAGGAGGAAAGAGAGTGAATTAATCAGCATAGTGTCATGTAAAAACAGGAACATCTGGAAAATGGCAAAAGCTGTTGATCATTTTTAAAGGTGAGAATTTTTCAGATCTTTGATACCATCCTTTAGTTCAAATACACTATAAATTCACCTCTTAATGCCCTCAAATTGTGGTGCTTGTAGCACAAATCTTCTCCAGTTACAATCACTATAATCTAGCTGATTTTTCCATCTTTGTACTCTTAAGAAAAGTTCAACTTCTTTTATGAGAAGAAAACATATTGTGAGATTTCTCCACTGTATTTGGTGGAATAAACATTTTTCATGAAAATTCTTGCAAATAATTGCCCAAAATTACTTTTGTTTGTGCTCCTTTCATTTTCTTTCTTGAATGTCCTAATGTCACTCTTTTTTTCAGATCCTCATCACCTTGCACTTAGACTACTCCAATAGATTGCTTTTCATTCTCTTTTCGGGGTTTGAATCCATTCTTCATTCAGTCACTGAAGTGATTCTCTTAAAGCTATTAGGCCATGTGACCATTCTCCTCCTACTCAATAGGAATTTAAATACAAAACCATTTGCTGGCATTCAAGATCATTCATCATAACATTGCTTTCCAATCTTCTTAGACTTTATTTCTCAACATATACTCTTCTCTCCAATAACAATAGTCTCCTTGCTGTTCCAGGAACAAGACCTTCCATGTCTCCATTCTGGGTATTTTCTCTGACTGCCCCCAAAGTGTGGAATGTTCTCCCTCTTCATCTCTACTCATTGCCTTCCCAGGCTTCCTTTAGGTCCCACTGAAATTGCCACCTTCTACATAAAGTCTTTCCCTACCTGCCTAATGTTAATGCCTTCCCTCTATTGTTTATTTCAAATTTATCTACTATATAGATTATTTTTACATATTTGTTTTTGTGGTCTTCTCCCTCTAAATTATGAGATTCTTGAGAGCAGAGATTTTCTTTTACTTCTTTTTTAAATCTCTAATGCTTCGTGGAGTGCCTGACACATAGTAGGTACTTATTAAGTCAAAGAATATCACAGAGCATTTTATTCTAAAGCACCTATAATTACTCTCAGTATGTATAAAGAACATAAATTACATCCATAATTACTCCATCTGTGCAGGAAAAAAAGGTGGAAGAAAAATATCATTTTTCCAGTGTTTTGTCATTTTGTTAGACAACACAGAGGAGTACATTTTTTTCTTCCATCTCCATGCCAAGATTGGTCATTATAATTACACAGTTAAAATTTTAAACATATATATGCTCCCATTCTTATTTTATTTCCCTCCATTCATCCATATTATCACTCCATACTTGAAGTAAAATAATTCATTTAGGCATGAATTTAAAGTAAATTGCTATTGTATCTGGTGATATTGTATGATTGTAAATGAAATAGCATATTCTCTGAAGAACTGAAATTTACAATTCATAAGAAGGTAAAGGTAAGACACATTGGAAATATTTTTGAGTCATAAAGAATAGCATGAAGAATCATACAAGAAAATGGAATAAAAGATTATATCAGAAAGAATTAGAAAAAAGAGAAAAATGCTGTTCATGTACTCAGTGTGAAGAAAATGGAGGTATAGTCCCTATGTTCCATTTGTAACCATGTAATATCAGAACTAAAGGATGATCCCATAATATTTGGTGGGCAAACCTCAAGCATCGAAGATGATGCTTGAGAGCTGTGCAGAATAATTACATATTCATTACAAATTAATTGTAATATTTGCACCTTAAATAGTTAAGTTATAGTTATGTTTCTTGAGCATGAGCACTTTTATTTGAACTTAAAAGTAAGTGTACAAATAAAACTACCTCCCTCCCTCTGAAGTCTGAAGAGTGAAAAGTCTACATTCACATCTATGCTGGAGTCAGGTAAGGATTGTAGGGGGCCAGCCATCCTTTAGGATGTCACCAAAAAAAGAATGAGCATTAAGGTGGAAGATACAAAAAAAATTTTGATTAACTACAAAAAGTTTTATACAAAAATTTTTAATATTACATAGTTTTTAAAGAAATCAGTACTTCCTTTCAGGATTTTTGATATGTAACTTCTTTATTCTAATTTCTAGTGCAGGATTGCCTTCATAGAGGAAAGTCACTCTCTGTGACAATTCAATTATTTAGAATGTACACTCTTGAACTTTGGGATTGTTTACCTCAACATTCTTAATACTGCTAATGACCTTAATCCCCTGAGTCGACCAAAAATAAATAAATAAACAAATGAATGAATGATTGAATTAAATAAAATAAAGTCATGCTAATCTCATCTCTTTTAGGGGCAATTATCACACTTTTTGTGATAAAACAAACAAACAAGTAGTCCATTTAGAAACACTTCTAATGGACAATTGAGGGTTTCGATTTCATCCTACTTGCTCTTCCCCATCTGTTGGAAAGAAGAAAGAGACACTAGGATGGAGTCTCCAATTCAGAAAGATTATTTACACTCGAGTGGGGCAATGATTTTGATTTCCTTGATATTCGGGGCTAGGGCAATAATCTCTTGCAACCTGTCAGTAATATCTGGGGACAGGGTGGTATCATCAGACAATATGGTATTAGCATGAAACTTTATGATTGAATTGATGGGAGTTTCATGGATTCTATAAGGTTTCCAAACTTAAAAAGATGGTTGAAAGAGAGTTTCTGGGACAGAGAATCTTTCATGGTCAATAGTGATTACCTGATTATTAGGGAATTCATAACTTTCCCAGAGAGGAGTTAGATGCTGCAGTGTCCATCTCCTGAAAAACTAGGGTAACATAGCATAACATTTCTTTGATGTCACACACAATTTCCCTCTCAGCTGTGTCACATACAAATACCGTGTCTGGATTACAAGCTTTATGAGGTAATCTGTCAGGTCAAGGCATCCTAATTCAGATGGAGGATGGCATGGGGAAGGTCTTAACCTTCATAGATGGGTAGTGTTGACCAAACCATCACTGGAGTCCATCACAACGCCAATAGTATAATCAGAAGCATAGAGGGGAAATACATCCTGGATGGCAATGTGCAATATTGGGGGAAAGCATCAAAAAATAATCTGGGTCATGTTTTTCTTTTGATTTTGGAATTTTGTGGGGGGGTGGGTTCTAGGAGTAGCATAAGGTGTTCTTCAGGGTCCACATTGTAGAAAGTATGATACCAGATCTTCTCCGTGTACACACTGGTTTGAGGAACACAGAGCTTTGTAATTTTTAATGGTGAATAGCTATTAGCCTGTAAAATTACTAAAACAAATATTAATTACTAGATATTGTAATTTATTATATTGCAAGTACATTCTCATTAGTGAATAAAATCCTTCTACTTCTTATATTCCACATTCTACTAATTACTCTTTTGGATTACGGATTTCATATATACATACATATATATATATATACATATATATATATATACACACACAAAGATTAGTATGTGTATACACACAGATATGTGTTATATGTATATATTAAATATATATTTATATGTCCTTGACTATATTCTAAAATATGAGTGAATATATAGTATACATATATATATATATATACATGCATAGTATTTTCATTATATCATTTGTAGAGAAACTATTCTTCATTTTATTGTTGCTTAATTTTTTCTGAAATTTTGCTACTTACCTGTCACTTTAATATTTCCCTAAATTCTTTATATATGTAATCTCATTAATTATGTATATTCTCATTTAACTTCTTTCTTGTATAATTGCTCATTATTCTATAGTATATTCACCACTGGAAGATCTTGCTCAATCATAGAAATTGATTTATACTCTCCATATTGAATAGAGTCCTGCCATATACATTAGAAAAAGTAAGTTACTTCTAAATTAGTATTTTATTTGTTCTTGGACACTTCTAGTAAAAATCATTTCAAACTAACTGTATAAATTTCATTCCTTTAAAACACTTTTATGTTTTACCTCATTGGATATAGAGTCTTCTTATGAAATAACCTGAAGCAGTATTATTATTCTTATTTTACAGTTGAGAAATTTATTTTCTTTTTAGGTTTATGCAATTGGACAAAGTAACTTGCTCAAGGCCACATAGCAAGATAATTATTAAGTGTCTAAGATTGGATTTGAATTCAGGTTCTACTGACTCTAGGGCCAGTGCTCTATTCACTGTACCACTTAGCTGCCCAAGAAATTGATTTTCAGAGAAATTGATGGATTTACCTCAGGTCTCACTGTATAATCCTTCTAAATCTAAATTCACTTTAGCATTTCAGGGCAGGACACACCATGGTACTGTGGAAGTCTTGTGCCTGTATGAGAGAAGAACATTGTCTTCTCTCTCATTAATAGACATCATAACAAAGAAGTTCAAGATATAGAACAAATAAATATATAATCTCCAGACAGACACATGCATAGCCTTTGGACGATACTTGCATCACAAAAGAAAATTGCAAACAGATCAAATCAAATGAAGCAGAGCATAGGTACTTAAAGTACTTAGTCATCTGCTGGAGCTATACCTTCTCAAAATCAGAGTATGGATAAACCTATGGCACAAAACCATATATAAATATGCGTACAGTATGTGTATTTATATAATTATGCAAATAATTCTATGTAAAATTCTATAAAAATGTATTTATGTGTATACATATATTCTATATGTGTGATAGTTATTAGACAAAAGATAGATCTAATTATCTCATCTAATTCTATATCTTTCTAGATAATTCTCTACTCATTTCCTATATACAGAATATAAACAAATGTTAGCTATTTCTATCTAGACAGAAAGTGTTATAAAAGTTTATTTTTATATAAAAATAGACAAGCTATAGATTGCTATATATATATTAATTTAGATACCTGTCTTTATATGTATAGAATCACTCAGAATATATGAAAAATAAGAAATAAGATAGGCATCTATATTTTTTTTAGTTTTTTTCTTTTTACAAGGCAATGGGGTTAAGTGCCTTGCTCAAGGCCACACAGCTAGGTAATTATTAAGTGTCTGGGGCTGGATTTGAACTCAGGTACTCCTGACTCCACGGCTGCTGCTCTATCCACCGTGCCACCTAGTGACCCCATGGCATCTATATTTTTAAGATATTTTGACACAGGTTATGTGTAGTATGAAGTGATAAGTAGCTACTACTCTTGGCTATTTGAAGAGAAATGTTGATAACTATCTGTCTCTAAGGTCTGCAGTGTACCACAATCCTGTGTTACTATAATCATGGTCAATATAATAATGCACACTTATTCATGCCCTTGATTCCATTTTATTCTGAAATTTCATAAGACAAATATATTGAGCAGGGTGCCTTAAAAATTCTATGTGGATAAATTTGATGGCCTGATTTTTATCAATTAGGTGAAATCTTCACTTTCAGGGATGCTAAAATGCTAAAATTTGGTCTTATATAGTTGCATACTAACATTTTACAACAGAACCATGAATAGATTGCAAAAAGATGGCAGATTCAATATCTAATCAAGGACTCCATTTCTGAGGTTCTGCTATCATCTGCCTGCAATTTTTGAGTGTCAGAATGAAGTAAGATGACAAACCTGATCAATACTTAGCCATTAGATAATAGTACATATACAATTCATAGCCAGTATAGACTTTAGAATGAATTAAAATTGAAAATCTCAAATGTTTCAAGGATGGGAGATCTTTTACAGAATTCAGGAATATAATGTGCTAGAAACAGTTTTCATATCTTCTCAAATATCTCTATCTTTACTTGGATTCACTTTATAAAGGTGATAAAAATTCATGGTTGACTTAACAGTGAATTATCTGTGATATTATTTCACACAAATATTGACATTAACCATAGATCTAGGGAGTAATTTTTTCAGAGTTCAAAAAGATATCACCATTTATAAATAGACTAAAATTCTAAAGAAATAATCTCAGAAAAAATGAGATGTTCTTTTCCTTATGAGGAAGAAGGGGAAATGTTTAAAGAGATCTAAAGAGATTTGAACACAGCAAATCAAAAAATGAGATTATTCAAAAAGAGATACATAGAGGCTGAAAAAAAGAGTAGGTAATAGAAGATGAATGCAAATATATGGCACTATCCTATAAGAGTAATGCCAGAAGCACTAATACAATAAGCAGAAACTGCAGAGAATGCTAAGAACAGCAAAATTTTTTTCTTTAAGGAAGGGACAAGAGAAGGATGAAAGTCAGGGTAGCACTGTTCCTCAAGAAATTTGGGACAATTATTATTAACAAATGAAAGAAAACTGAATTGTTCATCATTTCTTTTACTTCTGCATTCACCTTTAAGAAGAATGAATTTTTAACTGGAAAGTATAGATTTGAATATATATATATATATATATATATATATATATATATATATATGAATTGATTCCTTGATAAATAGAAATATAGATTGAATAGGCCCAGATGAATTATATCATAGACTAAAATAGCTAAGAAGTCATTATTGACCCTTATATAATAGATGAGCCTAAAGATCTCAATATGAATGCTGATTCGACATTTAATATTTAAGTGACTAGAATAAAGTCATTTAAATTTCCAGAGACTATCTTATAGGAAGTAGTAGTTTTTGAAAAACAGGAGCAAAAAGAGTTCATAACTAATCAATAAATCAAAGCATTCTATAAGTATATGAAATATACAACATCTGTGAATACTCTACAAAGGGATAGGTCGTATTGTCTCATATCTCCTCTTTAGAGAAATATTCTTCTTTAAAGTCATACTTGTTCTTTATAACACTGAAAATTTAACTTTTGATTTTTCATTCTTTCTGTTTTGTTGATTGTGTACTATTTTCTTGATCTGGCTTATTTCATTCTGAATCATTTCATATAAATCTGTTCATGCTTCTCTGCATTTATTACATATTCCAATTCTCTTAGTATAGTAATATTTCATTGCATTCATGAAGCATAATAAATTTAACATTGCCAATGTGATTGGAACCCATTTTATTCTCAGTTCTTTACAGTCACAAAATGATTTCCTATAAATGCTTTGAAAAGGGGTAATTTTTTCCTTATACATGTATACTACTTGCTGAATAAGCCTATAATTGTAATCTTTGCATCAAATTCAAATACATTTTAGTCATGTTATTTGCATAATTACAAAGAATTTATCAAAATAACTATGCTGAATCCCAAATTCAATTACAATGTACTAACATGCTTATTTTCACACAATTATCATTCCAGCACAAACTATTCCTATATTTTGTCATTTTTTCCAATTTATTATAAGCTTGTTATGTTTTGATTTGAAAAAATGTTGTATCAAGAAAACTATATGGGCCCAATGCATGAGAGAAGGCCAAAGACTATGTAACTGGAGACCATTTGGAGATTGGAGTATGGTAATACTTTGCCTTGTGCCCATGGTTACCTTTCCTAATAATGACAATAGATCTTGCCATTAAATTTTATAAGGAAATTCCAATATAAAAGAAGGAACTATGAAATGTACAAATCAGAGCTATTCCACTGTTTTTTTTTTTCCTTAATGATATCCTTTCTGATTCAAGAATAATATAGAGGAAAGTTGGATATACCTAAAACCTTTATTGACAAAGCAATGTGCATGTTTTACAAACATACCTGTAAGATTTGCAAACATACCTGTAATCCAAATCTTCCTGAGAATCCAGTGATTCATATCTCTCATCCTATTTCTACAATTCTTTGAGGCTTCAATATTCCATCTCCTCTATGCAAATGCAGATAAAGGATCAGTATTAGAAATCTCTAAACTGTTGATGTTTAAAGAATCATTTTTCTTTCTTCTTTTAGGAAGACTTTATTTGAGTTTTACAATTTCCCCCCATTCTTGCTTCCCTCCCCCAACACCCCATAGAAGGCATTTTGTTAGTCTTTACATTGTTTCCATGGTATACAATGATCTCAGTTGAATGTAATGAGAGAGAAATCATAACCTTAAGGAAGAAAAAAAAAGTAGCAAAATTACATAATAAAATAACCAGTTTTTTTCTAAATTGAAGGTAATAGTCTTTGGTCTATGTTCAAACTCCATAATTCTTTCTCTGGATACAGATGGTATTTTCCATTGCAGATAGCCCAAAATTGTCCCTGGCTGTTGCACTGATGAATGAGAAAGTCCATCAAGGTTGATCATCACCCCCATATTGCTGTTAGGGTATACGGTGTTTTTCTGGTTCTGCTCATCTAGCTCAAAATCAGTTCATGCAAATCCTTCTTGGCTTCCCTGAATTTCCATCCTTCCTGGTTTCTAATAGAACAATAGTGTTCCATGACCTACATATAGCACAGTTTGTTAAGCCATTTCCCAATTGAAGGACGTTCATTTAATTTCCAGTTTGTTACCACCACAAACAGAGCTGATATGAATAATTTTGTACAAGAATTGTTGTTACCCTTTTTCATAATCTCTTCAGGGTATAAACCCAGTAGTAACATTTCTGGATCAAAGGGTATGTACATTTTTGTTGCTCTTCGGTCATAATACGAAATTGCACTCCAGAAAGGTTGAATGATTTCACTTGTCCATCAACACTGTATTAGTGTCCCAGATTTCCCACATCCCTTCCAAGATAGATCACTGTCTGTTTTTGGTCATATTGGCCAGTCTGAGAGGTGTGAGGTGGTATCTCAGAGATGCTCTAATTTGCACTGCTCTACTAAGTTATTATTTAGAGCAATTTTTCATATGCCTTTGATTGAGTTGATTTCCTCAGCTGTAAATAGCCTTTGCATATCCTTTGATAATTTGTCAATTGGGGAATTGCCGGGTTTTTATTCACAACGCCGGCTTCTTTATGCTAGTCCGTCCTCTTACTCACCAGTCCAACGCGTGATGAGTCTTCGGGGTACCTCCGGCCCCCACTCTTTGATGGGGGAAGAACCAGACAGAGCGCCTGAGGTGGGTAATGAGTCTTTATTCTTCTGTGATCACATTCCCGCTCCCCCCCCACCTCTCAGCAGACCCTTTTATCCCCTCTGTCCTCCCTCCCATGAACTCTTACTCAATGAGGGGCCGAGTTCTGTAACATTCCCTTATAAGGTGATTATGTTTCCCCCTCTAAGCGACCGCCAAGCCTCTTCCCCCCGCCCCCAACAGGGAATGGCTTGGTATTTCTGAAAATTTTATTCTGTTCTCTGTATAAATTAGGAATGAATCCTTTGTCAGAAATACTAATTATAAAAATCATTTCCCAATTTACTACATTTCTTTTTATCTTGGTTACAGTGGTTTTTCCCTGTGCAAAAAGCCTTTTATTTTAATGTAATCAAAATTATCTAGTATTTTTTAATGATGTTCTCTATCTCTTCCTTGGTCATAAACTGCTTCCCTTTCCATAGATCTTACAGGTAAACTACTCCTTAATCTTCTAGCTTGCTTATAATATTGTTTTTATGTCTAAATCCTGTATCCATTTTGATCTTATCTTGGTATAGGGTGTGAGGTTCTGGTCTAATATAACTTTCTTCCATGCTATCTTCCAATTTCCCCAACAGTTTTTATCAGAGAGAGGTTTTATCCCAAAAGCTGGACTCTTGAGTTTATCAAACAGCAGAATACTATAATCATTTCCTGATATTGTATTGTCTATTCCATTGATCCACCACTGTATTTCTTAGTGAATTACAGACAGGTTTGATGACTGATGTTTTATAGTATAATTTTAGATCTGGTAAGGATAAGTCACCTTCTTTTTGCACTTTTTTAAAATTTTATCCCCGGAATTCTTGACATTTTTCCTCCATATAAATTGACTTACAACTTTCTCTCACCCATTAAAGAAAGTTTTTGGAATTTTGATTGATAGGAAACTAAACAGGTAGTTTAGTTTTGGTATAATTGATCATTCTTATTATATTAACTCGACCTATCCATGCACAGTTGATGTTTGCCCAGTTATTTAAGTCTGATTCTATTTGGTTGAAAAGTGTTTTATAATTGTTTTCAAAAAGGTTTTGAGTCTGCCTTGATAGGTTTCTTATATTATCTGAGGTTACCTTGAATGAGATTTCTCTTTCTAGTTCTTTCTGCTGTATCTTGCTATTCATATATAGAAATACTGAGGATGTAAGAGGGTTTATTTCCTATCCTGCTGCTTTGTTAAAGTTGCTAATTATTTCTAGGAGATTTTTAGATTTTTGGGGGGATTGTTTTGGTATACCATCATGTTATCTGCAAAGAGTGAGAGTTTTATCTCTTCCTTCTCAATTCTAATTGCTTCCATTTCATTTTTTCTCTTATTGTTGAAGCTAGCATTTTTAATTCAATATTGAATAGTAGTGTTGATTAATGGGCTTCCTTGTTTCAACCTGGATGTTATTGGAAATGCCTCTAGGCCATGCCCATGGCATATAATGCTTGCTGATGGTTTCAGAAAGATATTACTTATTATTCCAAGGAACAATCAATTTATTCCTATGATTTTAGTAGGAATGGGCATTTTGTCAAAAGTTTTTCCAACATTTATTGATATGATCATATGTTTTCTGATAACTTTGTTATTGATGTAATTAATTATACTAACAGTTTTCCTAATATTGAACAAACTCTGTATTCCTGAGATAAATCCTATTGATCTTAATATATTATCCTAGTAATAACTTGTTACAATCATTTTGATAAGATTTTATTTAAGATTTTTGCAACTATATTCATTGGGGAGATAGGTCTATAATTTTCTTTCTATTCTTTAACTTTTCCTGGTTTGGGTATCAGCGCCATATTGGTGTCATAGAAAGAGTTAGGCAGAGTTCCATCTTCACCTATTTTCCATAGAGTTTATATAGAATTAAAACCAATTGTTCCTTAAATGTCTGATAGAATTCACTTGTGAATCCATCTGGCCCTGGAGATTTTTAATTAGGTAAATTCAATAATAGCTTGTTGAATTTCTTGTTCTCAGATAGGGTTATTTAGGTTTTTAATTTCCTCTTCATTTATTCTGGGCAACTTAGATTTTTGTAAATATTCATCCATTTCACTTAGATTGTCAAATTTATTGGCATATAGTTAGGCAATATCATTCTGAATTATTACTTTTATTTCCTTCATGTTGGTGGTGAGTTCACCTTTTTCATTAATGATACTAGCAATTTTTTTCTTCTTTCTTTATTTCAATCAAATTGACCAGAGGTTTATATATTTTTAATGTTTTTTTTCATAAAAACAAGCTCTTGGTTTTGTTTATTAGTTAAATAGCTTTCTTGCTTTCCATTTTATTAATTTCTCCTTTAATTTTTAGAATTTCTATTTTAGTATTTATTTGGGGTGGTTTAATTTGCTCTTTCTCTAATTTTTTAATTGCATATTTAGTTCATTGATTTCTTTTCTCTAATTTATTGATGTAAGCATTTAAAGATAGAATATGTCCCCTGACAGCTGCCTTGGGTGTATCCCATAGGTTTTGCTATATTGTTTCATCTTTTTTCCCTGTAAAAGACTAAGTTTTGCCAGATAGTGGATTCCTGGCTTCATTCCAAGTTCCCTTGCTTTTTAGAATATATCATTCCAGGCCCTTTGATCCTTTAATGTTGATTAGGCCAGGTTCTTTGTAATCCTTATTGTGGCTCCTTGGTATTTATTTTTTTTTTTCTTTCTGGCTGCTTGCAGGATTCTTTCTTTTATGTGATAATCTTGGAATTTGATAACAACATTCCTTAGTGTTTTCATTTTAGGATCTCTTTCTGGAGGGGATCAATGTATTCTTTCAATAACTATTTTGCCTTCTGACTCCATGATATCAGGACAATTTTCCATCACTAAATCCTGTAATATTAAGTCCATACATTTTTTGCTTCAATGTTTCCATGAAAGTCTGTAATTCTCTCTGATTGTCCCCTCTTGATCTATTCTTGAAGTCAGTGGTTTTGTTGATGAGGTATTTTATATTTTCTTCTATTTTTTCAATCTTTTGGTTTTGTTTAACAGAATCTTTTTACCTCATGAAGTCAATAGTTTCCACTAATTCCATTCCTTCTTTAGAGAAGAAGAATTTTCTTCATTTATCTTTTTCAACTCCTTTTCCAGCTGGTCAATTCTATTTTTGAAGGAGTTTTCCATTTTTGGCAAGTGTATTTTTGAAAGAATCATTTTCTTTTTGCATTTGCCCAATTGAAGATCTGAGAGCATTAGTCTCATTTTGTATTTGTCCAATTGTATTTTCCAAGGATTTGCTTCCTTGTTGCAAGGTGTTAATTTTCACTTGAGTTTCTTTTCCCAGTCTTTCCCATTGATTTTTAAACTCTTTCCTGATTTCTTCAAGGAAGTCTTTCTGGGCTGTAGACCAATTCATATTCTTTTAAGAAATGTTAGATCTCTCAGGGTTAGAATCTATTTCTTCTAAGTATTTCTCCATGGGCCTCAATTTTTGCTAGCCTTTCTTCATATTTCTAGGATATTGTGTTGGGGTGGGGGATGGATCTCAGAGTTTTGCTTTTGAAGATCCTAGAGGCTTTTGTTCACTTGGCTTATTGATTCCAAGGGCTAGTAGTAGGGAGTTCTGGTTGCTTTCTCTGGAGTGTTTGGGGCCCTCAGCAGCAGTTGACCTTGAATAATGTGCTGGGCCCTGGGGGAAGGAATTAATCTCTTTCCCTGGATTGAACTCTATTGCTCATGCCTTAGCCTGAAGGGGTGGGGGTTTTTTATTGTTTGTTCTGGGCTGAGGACTTTGTTGAATTTATGGAGCTCAGATTACTGGAACCAACTGGCTGCTCTCCAGTAGTGTTCTGAAACTGTTTGACATTTCACCCTCCTATAGCTGCTCTTTTTTTTTTTTTAGGTTTTTGCAAGGCAATAGGGTTAAGTGACTTGCCCAAGGACACATAGCTAGGCAATTATTAAGTGTCTGAGGCCAGATTTGAACTCAGGTACTCTAGACTAAAGGGCTGGTGCTTTTTCCACTTCACCACCTAGCTTCCCCCCCAATAGCTCCTCTTGTCCTGGCCAAAGACTCTGGAGCTAAATTGGATCTCACAACAGCCACTAACCAAAGTCTCTATGGCTGAGGCTGGCCCTCTGGCTTCTTCCAGCTGTGGTCCCTGTGCTGACCCTCTGTTCTTGTCTCACAGTTCACCCATGGTTCCCTGTGACAGACATTCTTGCTTGGTAGGTGTTCTTCTCCTAGCTTCTTTTTCTTGGTTTTGTTGATTGAACTTTTGTCAGGAGTTTCTTTCTATGTTATTTTTTTAATTAATTTTTATTAAAGATATTATTTGAGTTTTACAATTTTCCCCCATCTTGCTTCCCTCCCCCCACAGAAAGCACTCTGTCAGTCTTTATTTTTTTTCCATATTGTACCTTGATCCAAATTGGGTGTGATGAGAGAGAAATCATATCCTTACAGAAGAGAAGAGAAGTCTAAGAGGTGACAAGATCAGACAATAAGACATCTGTTTTTTTCTACATTAAAGGGAACAGTCCTTGAACTTTGTACAAACTCCACAGCTCCTTATCTGGATACAGATGGTACTCTCCTTTGCAGACAGCCCAAAATTGTTCCTGATTGTTGCACTGATGGAATGAGCAAGTCCTTCAAGGTTGAACATCACTCCCATGTTGCTGTTAGGGTGTAGTGCTTTTCTGGTTCTGCTCATCTCACTCAGCATCAGTTCATGCAAATCCCTCCAGGCTTCCCTGAAATCCTGTTCCTCCTGGTTTCTAATAGTACAATAGTGTTCCATGACCTACATATACCACAGTTTGCTAAGCCATTCCCCAATTGAAGGACATTTACTTGATTTCCAATTCTTTGCCACCACAAACAGGGCTGCTTTAAATATTTTTGTACAAGTAATGTTTTTACCCTTTTTCATCATCTCTTCAGGGTATAGACCCAGTAGTGGTATTGTTGTGTCAAAGGGTATGCACATTTTTGTTGCCCTTTGGGCATAGTTCCAAATAGCTCTCCAGAAGGGTTGGATGAGTTCACAGCTCCAGCAACAATGTAATCATGTCCCAGATTTCCAACAACCCTTCCCACAATGATGATTATACGTCCTGGTCATATTGGCCAATCTGAGCCTTGTGAGGTAGTACCTCAGAGAAGCTTTAATTTGCATTTCTCTAATAATTAATGATTTAGAGAATTTTTTTCATATGGCTATGGATTATTTTGATCTCCTCATCTGTAAATTGCCTTTGCATATCCTTTGACCATTTGGAAATTGGGGAATGGCTTTTTGTTTTAAAAATATGACTCAGTTCTCTGGATATTTATAAATGAATCCTTTGTCAGAATCATTAGTTGTAAATATTGTTTCCCAATTTACTACATTTCTTTTGATCTTTGTTACATTGGTTTTATCTGTGCAAAAGCTTTTAAATTTCATGTAATTGAAATCATCTAATTTGTTTTTGGTGTTGTTCTCCAACTCTTCCTTGGTCATAAACTGCTGCCCTTTCCATAGATCTGACAGGTAAACTAATCCTTGATCTTCTAATTTGCTTATAGTATTGTTCTTTATGTCTAAGTCCTGTAACCATTTGGATCTTATCTTGGTAAAGGGTGTGAGGTGTTGGTCTAATCTTAGTTTCTTCCAGACTAAATTCCAATTATCACAGCAGTTTTTAACAAAGAGGGAGTTTTTATCCCAATGGCTGGACTCTGTGTTTATCAAACAGCAGATTACTGTGATCATCTCCTGCTTTTACACCTAGTCTATTCCACTAGTCCACCACTCTATTTCTTAGCCAATACCAAAGAGTTTTGATGACTGATGCTTTATAATATAATTTTAGATCAGGTATGGCTAAGCCACCTTCTTTTACACTTTATTTTCATTCAGCTCCTGGAAATTCTTGACTTTTTATTTCTCCATATGAATTTACTTACAATTTTTTCTAACTCAATAAAGTAATTTTTTGGAATTTTGATTTGTAGGGCATTAAACAGATAGTTTAGTTTTGGTAGAATTGTCATTTTTATTATATTAGCTCTACCTATCCATGAGCAGTTGATATTTGCCCAGTTGTTTAAATTTGATTTAATTTCTGTGAGAAGTGTTTTATAATTGCTTTCAAAAAGATTCTGAGTCTGTCTTGGCAAATAGACTCCCAAGTATTTTATATTGTCTGAGGTTACTTTGAATGGGATCTCTCTTTCTAGCTCTTCCTGCTGTATCTTGCTAGACATATAAAGAAAAGTTGAGGATTTATGAGGGTTTATTTTATAACCTGCAACTTTGCTAAAATTGCTAATTGTTTCCAGTAGTTTTTTGGATGATTTCTTGGGATTCTCTAGGTAGACCATCATGTCATCTGCAAAGAGTGAGAGTTTTGTCTCTTCCTTCCCAATTCTAATTCCTTCAATTTTTTTTCTTCTCTAATTACTGATGCTAGCATTTCTAATACAATATTGAATAGTAGTGGTGATAATGGACACCTTTGTTTCACTCCTGATCTTATTGGGAAGGTCTCTAGCCTCTCCCCATTGAATATAATGCTTGTTGATGGTTTCAGATAGATACTGCTAATTATTTTAGGGAACAGTATATTTATTCCTACACTCTCTATTGTTTCTAATAGGAATGGATGCTGTATTTTGACAAAACCTTTTTCAGCATCTATTGCTATGATCATAAGATTTCTGATGGGTTTGTTGTTGATATAATTGGGTATACTAACAGTTTTCCTAATACTGAACCAACCCTGCATTCCTGGAATAAATCATACTTGATCATAATGTATTATGCTAGGGATGACTTGTTGTAATCATTTTGCTAACATTTTATTTAGGACTTTTGCATCTATATTCATCAGGGAAATAGGTCTATAATTTTCTTTCTCTGTTTTAACTCTTCCTGGTTTAGGTAACAGCACCATATTGGTTTCATAGAAAGAGTTAGGCAGAGTTCCATCTTTCCCTATTTTTCCAAAGAGGTTATATAGAATTGGAACCAATTGTTTCTTAAATGTTTGGTAGAATTCACTCTTGATTCCATCAGGCCCTGGAGATTTTTTTTAGGGAGTTTAACAATGGCTTGTTGAATATGTTTTTCTGAGATAGGGTAGTTTAGGTATTTAATCTCTTCTTAATTTCTCCTGGGTAACTTGTATTTTTGTAAATATTCATCCATTTCACATAGATTATCAAATTTATTGGCATAGAGTTAGGCAAAATAATTCTAAATTATTACTTTAATTTCCTCCTCATTGGTGCTGAGTTCACCTTTTTCATTTATGAAACAAGCAATTTGGTTTTCTTCTTTCCTTTTTTTAAATCAAATTGACCAGAGGTTTATCAATTTTATTGTTTTTTTTTCATAATACCAACTTTTGGTTTTATTTATTAATTCAATAGATTTTTGTTTTTGCTTTTATTAATTTCTCCTTTAATTTTTAGAATTTCTAATTTAGTATTTAATTGCTGATTTTTGATTTGTTCTTTCTCTGATTTTTTTTAGTTGCATGTTTAGTTCATTGATTTCCTCTTTCTCCAATTTATTCATGTAAGCATTTAGAGCTATAATATATCCCCTGAGAGTCGCTTTGAATAAATGCCATAGGTTTTGGTATGTTGTTTCATTATTATCATTATCTAGGATAAAATGGTTAATTCTTTCTATAATTTGTTTTTTGGTCCACTCATTTTTAAAATGAGGTTATTCAGTTTCCAATTCATTCTGGGTCTATATCTCCTTGGCCCAGTATTGCACATGACTTTTATTGCATTGTGATCTGAGAAAGATGTATTCACTATTTTTGCCTTTCTACAGTGGATAATTAGTTTATGTCCCAGTACATGGTCAATTTTTGTATAAGTTTCATGTACTGCAGAGAAAAAAGTCTACTCCTTTCTATCCCCATTCAGTTTCCTCCATAAGTCTACCATATCTAATTTTTCTAACAATC
This sequence comes from Macrotis lagotis, assembly GCF_037893015.1. Taxonomy (NCBI): domain Eukaryota; kingdom Metazoa; phylum Chordata; class Mammalia; order Peramelemorphia; family Peramelidae; genus Macrotis; species Macrotis lagotis. The sequence goes on along the minus strand of NC_133663.1, from coordinate 147,119,264 downwards.
TATTTACCTCCTTAACTTCTTTCTTGTTTATTTTATGATTCTATTTATCTAGATCTGAGAGCAGGAGGTTGAGGTCTCCCACTAGTAGAGCTTTGCTCTCTATGTCTTCCTGTAGTGCTTTTAGCTTCTCCTCTAAGAATTTGGGTGCTGTCCCACTGAGTGCATATATATTCAATATTGAAATGACTTTATTGTCTATGGTACCTTTTAGGAGTATAAAGTTTCCTTCATTATCTCTTTTAACGCTATCTCTTTTTGCTGCTGCTTTGTCTGAGATAAGGATTGCTACCCCTGCTTTTTTTTTTACTTCAACTGAAGCAAAATATATTTGCTCCAACCTTTTGCCTTTACTCTATATGTATCTCTCTGCTTCAATTGAGTTTCTTGTAAGCAGCATACTTTAGGATTCTGGTTTTTAATCCACTGTGCTATTCGCTTACATTTTAAGGGATAGTTCATCCCATTCACATTCAATGTTATGATTACTAATTCTTTATTGCCCTCCCTACTATCTTCCCTCCATTTGTGTTTTTCCCCCTTTCCCCCCCTTTATCCATATTCCCCCAGTATTTTGTTTTTGAATACCACCCCCTTCAGGGTGTTTGCCCTCCTATACCATACCTGCCCCTTTCTTTCCCCTTTCCCCTTTCCCTTTTTCCATTTTCCCTTCCTTTTGTTATTTCCCCTTTTACCCCCCACTACCCTTCCCTTTCTCTGTCCCCCCCTCACCTTTTCCCCTTTTAATACTTGAAAGGTTAGATTTCTTATAAGTTAACTGAGTATGTGTAGGTTGACTTTAAGAGAAGTTTGATGAGAAGAAAATTCAGGTGTTTCTGCTCTGCTCCCTTCTTCCCCTCTATTACCATAATTTTTTTTGTACCTCTTAATGTAATGAGATTTACCACATTCACTCCCCTCCTTCCTCTAGTCTCTTTCCTGCCCCCCTTTTTAAGGAGGTAGTGTTTGTTAAATCATTCTAAGTCATAGAGAATGCTGACTGTCTGTCCCTTCTAATTCAGTATTTTCTATCGAATAGAGTCAAAATTTCTGTGAGTTATTAGGGTCTTTCTCCCAAGTGGGGTTAAAGCCAATTACATATATTTAGATAACAGTCTCATGGATAGGTCATGAATGTCCATCATTTCTGGCTAGGTATATTCTCTCTGTTAGATTTACAATTCTCAAGATTTATGAGAATCTTCCCTTCCCCCCCCCCCCCCCCCCATGCTAGGATATAGCCAGTTTCAACTTACTGGATTGCATTGTTTTCCTTTTACTGCCACTATTTATTTTTTACCTTTTCATGTGTCTCTTGAACCTCCTGTTTGATGTCCAAATTTTCTGTTTAACTCTGGTCTTTTCATCAGAAAAATTTGGAATTCTTCCATTTCATTAAATATCCATCTTTTTCCCTAGAAGTAGATTATTGGCTGCATTCCAAGCTCCCTTGCTCTTCAAAATATCTCATTCCATGACCTTCAGTCCCTTAATGTTGATGCAGCCAGGTCCTACGTGATACTTACTGTGGCTCCTTGATATTTAAATTGTTTCTTTCTGGCTGCTTGCAGGATTTTCTCTTTTATCTGATAGTTTAGGAGTTTGGCCACAACATTCCTTGGTGTTTTCATTTTAGGATCTTTTTCTGGTGGGGATCGATGTACTCTTTCTATAACTACTTTGCCCTCCGATTCCATGATATCAGGGCAATTTTCCATCACTAGATCCTGTAATATTAAGTCCAGGCTTTTTTTCTCTTCAATGTTTTGAGGAAGTCCTATAATTTTCCGGTTGCCCCTCCTCGATCTATTCTTGAGGTCTGTGGTTTTGTTGATGAGGTATTTTACATTTTCTTCTATTTTTTTCTATTTTGTCATTTTGTTTAACTGACTCTTGCTGTCTCATGGAGTCATTAGTTTCTGTAAACTCCATTCTTTTATTTTTTGGGGGGGGAGTTTTCTTCATTAATCTATTGCAACTCCTTTTCCAATTGATCAATTCTACTTTTGAAAGAATTTTCCATTTGACCAATTGAGGTTTTGAGAGAACTAATTTCTTTTTGCACTTGCCCATTTGAAGAACTGAGAGATTTATTCTCATTTTGTATTTGTCCAATTGTACTTTCTAAAGGTTTGTTTTCTTGTTGCAAGGTATTAATTGTCTCCCCCAAATTTTCCAGTTTATTTTTAAACTCCTTCCTTATTTCTTCAAGGAAGTCTTTCTGTGTTGTAGAACACATTGTATTCTCCTCAGAGCTTCCAGGTCTCTCTGAGTTAGGGTCTTTCCCTTCCATGAATTTTTCTATGGATCCACCTTTCTGCTGACTCTTCTTCATTTTGCTAAGACTTGAGTTTGGGAGAGGCTGGTTCCCCGGGGCTTGGGATCACTAAAGGCTTAACTCATTGAGTGCAGTTTCTCTGGCCGGCCAGTAGGAGGTGCTGGCTTCTTTCTCTGGAGTGTCTGTGACCTTGGTTGAGGCTCTCTCCCTTTCCTTGAAGGGAGGAGTTGCAGCTATTGAATTCTTTTCCCTTCAGTCAATGGTGAGCTTTGCCCTGGCCTGAGGTGATTCCTCAGCTGGGCTGGTTCTTCTGCTCACACACCTGGGCCTGAGACAGAAGTAGTTTGCATTTCTTTGTTAGGGAAGAAGTCTGAAATGTAATGGGACTCAGACCAGAGGAGCCCAGGGATGGTGTCTGCAGCTCTCCTGATCCAGAACTCTCCCCCCAGCCCTGTCCGGAATCTCCTGGGGGACAGCTCTAACACCAGTGCCTCTGCTCTCCCGCTGACTCACACCCCCGCACTCTAGCCACACAGTTGGTCCAGCAAGTCCAGCTTTCCAGCCCTCAGACTCTGGGTTCCAATTCAGCTGTTAATCTGGTTGATCCAGGGCTTATCCTCCCTCTGAGCCCAGGCTCACTTGCCCGAATTCAGCCAAAGTGGCTACAGGAGACAAATCTCGAGGTAGATATTCTTTCTCCTGGCTTTTCTTTCTTTGTTTTGTGGGTCAGATTTCTTTTAAGAGTTTTGTTTCATGTGATAGATGGGGAAGAGATCAGGAGACTTTAGAACTGTGCCTGTCTTCTCTCCGCCATCTTGGATAGAAGTCCTTTCTATGTTATTTTTGAGGGGAAAGAGGAGCACTTAAAACAGTGTCTGTCTTCTCTCCACCATCTTGGCCAGAAGTTCAGAATCTGTGACCTCTTTTATCTCAAGTGTTAGTGTTGCCTCTTCCAACAATTATTTTGCATTTGTTGTACGGACTTTTCTCTGCAATCTCTCTCTCTCTCTCTCTCTCTCTCTCTCTCTCTCTCTCTCACTTTCTCACACACACACATTTAATATAGTGACAATCAGTCTCTATGCATGTAAGTGTTTACGATTGGTCTGGCACTGCCTTAATATTGAATATAATTATATTTTAGAAACATTACTTTTATATACCCTTTGCTTGGCACAGAGGAAATCTTTAATAAGTGTTTGTGAATTTGAAATGAATTTGTTCACTTCAGTCAATTCTCCAGTTTAAGCAATGAGTCTGCAAACACTTTCCAGCAAGCCAAATATAACGTAATGTATGTTTATAGTCCATGAGCTATGAAAGAAAAGCATTAGTAGTTTTAAACAGACTAAAATAACCAGCAAGATTTATTTGCCCATGGTCCTTAATTTACTCATTTATGTCATCTTTTCTCCTGTCTCTCCAATGTATTCCTTAAAATTATACACAAGACTCTATATTCCCAAACAGAAAACTGAAATTAAAAAGCTTTTTTTTTGTAAATAATATGAAGGGGGACATCATTTCATTCTTGTCCATGAGCCAGGTTTTGTTAATCCTGATCACTGACCATTTTAATCCCTTACATACTGTAATTCTAAGCAATAACCTCAGTTTTCAAAAGTATGGATAATTCATACCTACCAGGAGGCTTGGTGTGAATGTTTTGCCCTTTGTTCCTTGCTATATATATTTAGTGAGACTAATGAGAGGATAGGTTAACAAAATATCAAGACAGAAATACTTCTTTTATTTTGTTCTGAAAGATCAAGGAATCTGTTGTTTATATGTATGGAAAGAGGAAGACAATTTAGGAATGAATGCTCTCTGTTAAAGGGAAATTATATAGATAAAATAGGAAATCATTCCACCTTCATCTCAGGTGGGAACTCACCCAGGCTAGGTAATTTTGAAAGTAATAATGTAGGTAATTTTCAGACTACAATAGCTCAAAGATCAAAAATCCATGACTCAATTGTAGCTTAGTTATATGTATTTTCTCTGGACCTGGTTTTTGAGGGCAAGACTTCAGTCTCTCCAAGGACACCACTGTAATATTCTTGGTTCAAGGCTAAAATGAGGGAAAAATTTAACCAACAAACCATGAACATAGCAGTATAGAGTTTATGTTATATACTGAAAAGAGCACTTACCCTGTAGTAAAAGAAGTTAGATTCAAAAATCACATTTGATGATTATTGCCTGTGTTACCTGGGGCAAGTTATTGTCATAGACTAGGATAAGTTTCCTTATCTGAAAATAAGAGGATTGTGCTACAAGGCTACTTAGGTCAATCCTGTCTAACTGTATAGTTATTTTACTAAGACTATCAGGATAAGAGGAAATACAGTAGACAAAATGTTTTAATTTAAAAAAAGGAAAGGTAAAGATTTGGGAAATAGTGATTTACACCCCCACCATAAAAAATATGGAAATTACTAATGGACAAATGAAAAACTTGGTGTAGCTATTAACACAAAGTCAAATAGAGAAGTCAAATACCTGGGAAGAGTGGACTGCATGAAAGTGCACTGAGATGTATACTAAATGGGTTTACTCACATGAACCAGCTAATACCAGGGAAAGTGTCCAACCAACAACAGATGGTTGTAAATATGTTGGCAACTTCACTGAATGCCAGTGGATAGAGGAAGTGTATATGTGTGCCATTGTAGGTCTGAGCTAATAACTCCTACAAAATAGAGAATACCAAACCAAATACTTTCTCTCATAGGGGATACAGTGAAGAGAGACAGTATTATAAAAGCACAAAACTACTAATGCTTTGTTTAAAAAAAATAAAACAACAGAAATGTGGGAACAAGGTGAAAAATTGCAGTGTTACTCTGGCTGTGAAATTAGTTAACTTCACAGCATTTAAAAATAAGTGAAGGTGGGTGATGAATAGTTTCCATGATTTTAAGGTTGATTTTTTTTTTTTTTTTTTTTGGTGAGCATAGGGGAAGAGTTGCCTGTTGCAAGAACTAAATAGACCCAAATAAATCCCCAGGATACAACAAGGATATAGTTTCCTTACTTAATGTATTTCCTTATATTAGCCCAACCCAGTGACTGATATGTAAGATTTTTATCTGAGTGGATCAAATGCACTTTGTGATTTTCTCATTCTGATAACTTATATTTAGATTTGTTTGGTAGTTCTCCCAGAAAAGAATATAATTTTTCTAAGCACATGAAGCTGGTCTGATATAGGCCTTCAGATACAACATAGGATGCATTCCTAATGCATTGATCAGAAGTTTCTGAACATATATTTACTAATACTACACATAAGACACAGTAAAGAATATGACCTAAAAACAATGTCGTATGTGTTTGGAAGTTGAACCATCTAGTTAAAAAGCTAAATAAATTCTAAATCCTCCTTCCTTCATATGATATCTCAGTTAGATAGACTCATAGTCAATACCATCAATTTCTAAATCTATATCTAATGAAGTGCTTAAATTGATCAAGGAGCAAAACTTCAGATTTCTTCAAAAACCTAGACTTTCAATAAGTTTATTTTCATATGGTTGTTTTTCTCTTTCAACCTTTAAAGCTATTGCTCATGTTTGAAGGAACTGTTACACCTGAGAAGGATGAAATATGACTTGGCATATTAGAAACTAATATAAAATAATGTTTTATTGATTATATAATCTTTTCAAAAGTCACATGTTGAAATTTTATTAGGATCTAGATATTAGTATAAAAATAGCTTATTTAAAAGAAAATTGGAGTACAAACTACTCATAGAGTAGGACGTTTATCTAAAAAAACCAAAGAAAACCTTGCTTATATACTTTGAAAAGCTCTTCTCTACCTTTTTAAATACGAAATTATTTGTACTAATAAGAAAAACTAAGAACAAATTTTCTTTTTAAAGTTACTTTTACAAAATTTTACAAAAAAAAATTTACAAAAAAATTCCAAAATGATTTTATTTCCATTCAAACTACAGTAGATTTAGAATTATATATCTATATCTCCACAAAACTATCTCTCCCTTTAATACATATACATTGTTGTGGCATATTAAACAATATTATGAATTTGAGAAAAGAATTCTTTGATTTAAGGTATAAACTATTCCTAGTGTGATTCCACAAAAAGAACAGTCTCAATTATGACATTTCTATCCCTTTTAGCTAAAGTATAATGTCAAACTTCATGTATCCCATCTATAAAATTGGGGTAAAGATACCTAAAATAGACGAAATTATAGTAGGTAACTTAGAAAATAATATTTAAGGAGTAGGGAGGAATCAAAACAAGAGTAAAATATAAACAAGGGACAAATATATATAGCGTATATATTCTCTATAAAATCTGATGTTTGAACCCAATGATCTCTAATGTGGCATCTAACTTTACATCTATAAATTGATGTTATAATTAAAACTACTGAGAGAAAAACTATTTTAAAATTTAGTAAAAGATTATTTTTTCCTATCCATCTTCACGTAATTGTTGCAAAACAGTGAAAATATGTGGGAAATCTATTTGAATTTGAGCAGATTCTATTTTTTGTAAAGTAAAATAGAATTGGGGCGACTAGGTGGCACAGTGGATAAAGCACTGGCCTTGGAGTCAGGAGTACCTGGGTTCAAATCCGGTCTCAGACACTTAATAATTACCTAGCTGTGTGGCCTTGGGTAAGCCACTTAACCCCATTTGTCTTGCAAAAAAAACCTTAAAGTAAAATAGAATTAAATAAAATCATTTATATGAGATTTATATAAATTTACATCATTTCATCGCACTATCACCTACATTATCCTGATAACAAATTTGGGAGGTAGTAGTATTATTATTAAAATTAGATGAGTACAATGTGATTGACAAAGCCTACATTGTTAAGCCTAGGTCTCAGCATTAATATGCAACAGTGATAGGGCTATAATCCAGATATTTGGATTATCAGTCAGTATTGTTTCTACTTCATCCTCTCTGTACCACTATGCTTCTCATGACCTTCCTTCTAGTTGCATATTAAAAACTTAAAATCAATTTTATATATTTGAGTGAAAGATTTTGATATTGCAGCAAGGGTTGTATTTACATATATAAGGTAGAATTACTGAACTATCTTGAAACTCTACATGCTGTGCTGTTAGGCTGACTCAATGAACCAAAACTTTTTATCATAGCAGACAGATCCAAGTGTGCCACCATGAAGAAATGTAAATGTCATCACTGATTTTTCAGATGGTTTGCACAGTCAGAATTTTTCCATGTTGATATAATTACGAAATTTAGGAACTTTCTCTGAGATTATCATATAGCATGATAACATCTTCCATGACTAAAGTGAACCATTTCACTGGCTATAGACAATTGTTGCAGTATCCACTCAAATAACCTCTGTTTTCTGTTCTCTGTTCTTCACGTTATTTTGTTAGGTATGAATTTCATTGCTAAAGAAATTTGACTTTGTAAAAGGGGAGTAAAGATTGCTAATTTTTAAATCCATTTTGATTCATAAAGAGAAAATTATACTTTGGGGCCATAAAAATTTCTACCAAGGGCAGCTGAGTAGTACAGTGGATAGAGCACTGGCCCTGGAGTCAGGAGGAGCTGCCTTAAAATCCAGCTGCAGATATTTAAGAATTAAGTAGTTGTGTGACCTTGGGCAAGTCACTTTATTCCCCTCCTGCAAAAAAGGGGGTGGAATTTTAAAAGATACAATCATGAATCAGGCATGGAAAAGAGCATTATTCCCATGTAAAAACAAAAAGCAGATAAACAAGCAAAAACATAGCCTGTAAAATCATTTAAGGCAATAAAATTTTTTTAGAATTGGTGAATGTCATACTAATTAATTTTAGTCTCCTCATATTTTCTAAGCCTTGTTAATTCACATTCCTGATTAATCCTAAAATATTATATAAAGAATCCAGAATTTAAGGGGCAGCTAGGTGGCACAGTGGATAAAGCACCAGCCGTGGAATCAGGAGTACCTGGGTTCAAATCTGGTCTCAGACACTCAATAATTACCTAGCTCTGTGGCCTTGGGCAAGCCACTTAACACCATTTGCCTTTCAAAAACCTAAAAAAAAATCCAAAATTTAAATCTTTGTAGAAATGAGTGTAAGCCACAAATAATAATTCTGAATATTTTCAGAATAGGTGAAATGAGGTAGTAAAAAGAAAAAGGTGCAAAACTTAGGAAAAGAACAAGAGATTAAAGATAGAGAAAAATAATATTTTATTCCTAATTAAATGTATCCAAAATGAAAAATACAAAGCGAAATTCATCTTGGGTCCTGTGATTTTTTTGAGCTGTATGTCTTTCTGTTAATTCTCAAATAGATTAAATAAAACTCTTATTTTCAGCTTTGCCAGAATTATTGCAAAAAAAATTCCAATAGTTGTCATTCAACAGATTTACCATAAAATCATCTGAAGACACCCTTTTAGGTCAAAAGAAATGAAAATTTCTTAACTGTCTTCATTTATTAAGAATTTGATTTATAAGACCCTCAATGATAAGATACTTATTAAGGGGATATATGCCGAGAAACATCATATAATTAGGTACTACTAGAAAAAATATATTTTACTGCATGCCCAAGTTAAATATTATTGCAGCTCTGTTCATTTTGGAATAGCTAACTTCTTGTTTTACCTTTTCATTTTTATTAAGGTCTAAAATAAGTATTTCTGTTGAAATATTGTTATTCATGGATATTTTTATTATTTTATAAATAAAAAATAAACCAAGAGCATTTATATTTTAAATAATATTCTGCATACAGGATTATGAGAGTGAAAAATAAAACATGAAAGTGAATGCACTTAGGCATTATCATATACTAAATAAATACTGAGTTTCTAAATAACTTTCATTTACTATATGCTAACTTATTTACTGACAAGTTAATAATGCTTGATTACATACAGAATATGTGGAGTGTAGGGTGTGTTCAAGGAAGACTAGTACTTTGGTATGAGGGCTGCTGATCCCTCTTCAGGCCTGCTTTCTACCTGAGCCTCCTAAATTTCACCTGTGGCTACAAGAAGCTGTAACATGCACAACAATCACATCCAAGTAAACTGTTTTGGCAGGTCGGTTATACTAGGTTAAGGGTAACTGAGAGATGCTCAAATTCATCAGTGAGTAGTAGGGGGTATTTACGCAAAGCATGTGAAGTCTTCCACTGGTGGACTGGGTGGAGAACAATTCATTCCAATGGCCATGAAGCCCGCTGAAGCAGGGGCTGTGGAGTTCTTAGAGCCTGGTTAGACATCAAAGATGCCAAGGTCATCCACTGTATCTAGAGCCATCACCACTTGACTTGACTCTGTCTTGCTATGCTGGATCATGATGACTTTGGGAGTGAGGTGGGTGATTTCATGCAGTTCTACCTCACTTAAATCCAATTTATGCAAGAAAAGATATCAATCATTATCATTTCTTCTGGTTCTGTGATGACAGGTAAAGTGAATAAGCAACTGGTACACATACACTGGTAGCTATAGTCACAACCCTGCACATAGGTGGCCTAGTACCATAGGGTCATTTCTCCACTGAAAGCAGCAGTGGAATTCGCCAGCCCCCTGGGTACTTAGCAGCCCTTTTAAGGATCATAATGCTAACCTCTTGATGTGAGAAAGGGCCGAGAAAAGGTGCCTTAAAAGTTGTCTGCTTACCTAACCCTGGCCTGTTTACTGTGGGAGGCTGTGAATCCCACCGTGAAATCAAGACACAAAAACAAAATCTACAAAAGCTTCTTCAAAAAAGATTCCACTCACCATTGGTGCATGGGACATTCACACACTCTTAGAAAACACAAGATCCAATAGAGCAATAGACCCGAAAGATGAACAGTTCTGGTTGCAAGTGAACTCAGCAGGTATGGTATCCAAATAGCAGCCCTGAGTGAAACAAGGCTGGAAAATGAAGGTCAGCTTACTAGATACACATTTTTTTCTGGAGTGGTCACAGTGAAACTGGGGTACGTTTTGCAATCTAAACTACTCTAGTAAATATTCTTGAATACTTACAAAAATGAGTGAATGACAAGTTCATGACAATGAGATTGCCAGTTCTAGAAAAATGTCATGCCACCATCATCAGTGCCTATGGTCCTACCATGACAAACATTGATGAAGTTAAAGAACAATTTTATGAAGACCTGGAGACCCTTATCATCAATGTAACAAAAGAAGACAAGCTTATAATTCTGGGTGACTTAAATGCTAGAGTAGGTTCAGATTACCAGACCTGACAGTGAGTCCTTGGTAGGAATGGAATTTGAAACAGCAACAGCAATGATCTCCTTGTACTGAGGACTTGTGCATCTCATTGCCTTATCATCACACGGGCTTCCATTTACCTAAATGCAATAAAACTTCTTGGAAGTTTTGGCATCTATGAGACTATGTGATTGTAAGGAAAAGAAACAGACAGGATGTGAGAGTGAAAAAGGCAGTGTATGGTGCAGAGTGCTGTAGACTCATTCTCTCCAAGCTAAATATTCATATTCAATCAAAGTGGTGGTGCCAAAGTAAAATGAATATTAGAAGAATTAATGTCAAGAAATTAGTGTCTCTCTGAGCTAAATTGGAGGGAACATTTTGTTGCTAACTTGAAGGGAAAATTGAGCTAACAAACACATGGCAACAGTGCAGCAGAAAAGGAGAGGACAGCTTTCAGAGATCAGTGTACAGCACTACATTTTCTCATTTGGACCAGAACATTGGCAAACACTGATAGAGGTTTGATGAAAATGATATAAAAATACAGAAACTGGTAAATGAAAAACAAGAACTTCACAGAGTTAACCAGCAGGATAGTTCATCCATTTCTAAGAAGGCAGCATTTAATTTAAAGTCCAAGTGAAGCTTAAAGAGATGCAGGACTCTTGGTTCAATAAGAAGGCATATAAAATTCAATTTTATGCAGTCAGTAACAAACCAAAATGCTTTATGATGTCCTGAAAGCTATTTATGGGCCAAAGACATATCGTACATCTCAATTACTCATTGCTGATGGATCCACATTGATTAACAACAAGGACTTGATCCCAGAGAGGTGGGCTTAACACTTCCATAGTGTTCTTAACAGACCATTATCATTCAATGCAAAAGGAATTGACTTTTTACCTCAAGTTGAAGTCAGTCACTAGTAGAAGTTCCAACTGAAGAATAGATTTTGAATGCCATTAGACTCCTTTCAAGTGGCAAAGCACATAATATTGATTCTATTCCAGATGAGACCTACAAGGTGGGGGTCCACTGCTCATCTAAAAGTGGTTGAAATTTTCCTGGTTATATGGCATGAAGAGGTTATTCCCCAAGAATTCAAGGATGCCTGCATCTTCCATTTCTACAAAGGTAAAGGGAATAGATTGTCCTATAATGATCACAAGGGTGTTTTTCTCTTAGACAATGCTGGTAAGATTCTTGCCAGAATCCTTCTCAATAGGTACATCCTTCACCTGGAAGTTGGTCACGTTCCTGAGAACCAGTGTGGCTTCAGAAATGGTAGCGAACAGTTGATATGCTGTTTATTGCCTGAAAACTCTAAGAATAATGCCAGGAACACAACAGAGGTCTGAATACAACATTTGTAGATCTGACCAAGGCATTTGATACCATCAGTCATGAGGATTTATGGAAAATATACCAAAATTTCTTTGCCTGGAGAGATTCATCAATACTGTATATCAATTTCATGCTGGTATGCATGACTGGAGTCAGGATGGTGTACAAAGCTCTCAAGATTTCGCACTCACCAATGGAGTAAAACAAGGTTGTGGTCTTGCTCTATTACTTTTTAACATGATGTTTTCAGCTATGTTATCAAATGCTTTCAGTGAGGATGAACATGGTCTCAAGGTCAGCTACTGTACTGATGGCAAATTCTTTGACTTGAAAAGGCTATGAGCCAAGACCAAAGTGGAGGTAGTGCTGGTGCATGATCTTCTGTTTTCAGATGATTGTGTACTCAATCTGTGCAGCTGCTGAAGCTGAGATGCAGCAAGGATGACTCAATTCCCTGCTGCTTATGCTAATTTTGGTCCTCAATTAACACCAAGAAAACATAGGTGCTCAATCAGCCAGCACTACACCATCATTATTTGGAACCATTGAATACAGCAAATGGAGAAGTTTTGAGTACTGTGGACAAATTCACTTGCCTTGGCACTCTCCTTTCCAAGGAGGTTCACATTGACAATGAGGTTAACACTCACATTCCCAGAACTAGTTGAGTATTTAAGAGGCTCCAAAAGAAAGTAAGGAAGAGAAGAGGTATTAGACTGACTACCAAACTAAAGGTCTACAGAGCCATTGTGTTGATCTCATTGCTATATGTCTGTGAAACTTGAATAGTCTACCAGCACAGTGTCAGGAAACTTCCATTGCTTCTATTTAAATTGTCTTAAGAAGATTCTGAAGATCAACTGGCAGGAGAAGATATCAGACACTGAGGTCCTTTCTTGAGCTAAACTGCCTATTATTCCAATATTACTACAGAGTGTACAAATACAATGGGCTGGGCATGTTGTTAGAATGCCAGATATACACTTCCCTCAAAAAAAACTATTTAATGTAGAACTCAGACAGGGCAGGCACTCATAAGGGGGTCAAAAGAAGCAATATTGAGATATCTGAAGCTTTCATTGAAGAACTTTAGAACTGATTATACAACCTGGGAGACACTGGCACTGGACCACCCAGCATGGGGGTGCCCTCATCAGTGAGGTTGATGAGCTCTATGATGAAGGCAAAATTAAAGCAGCTCAAAGGAAATGTGACATATATAAGTTTAGAGTACCCATCCCAGGTGTTCACATGGACTGTTTGTGCCCAACCTGTGGTAGAGCATTCTGAGCTTGTATTGATCAGATTAGCCATAGTTAGACACACTATGAGTTGTTTCAAACATAGTGATGCCATTTTTTGGTCTTCTTTGAAAATGAAGGACAAGAACCAACAAGATATGTATACAGGACCTGTGGATACATTCCCTGATAAATACATACTCTTTTTTTAAGATCAAATATAGGGCGGCTAGGTGGTGTAGTGGATAAAGCACCAGCCCTGGAATCAGGAGTACCTGGATTCAAATCCAGTCTCAGACACTTAATAATTACCTAGCTGTGTGGCCTTGGGCAAGCCACTTAATCCTGTTTGCCTTGCAAAAACCTAAAAAAATAAAACCTAAAAAAAAAAGATCAAATATGAATCTATTAAAGATTAATTAATTACATACTCATGTGACTTTCACTTTCTTTAATCAAAGTGCAATGGTTATATGCAGTATTATGAAGTATAATGAATTGAGTAGCTTTCTAGAAGAATGCAAAACCAAAGTTTCAGTCAAATATTGATTCTATCAAATCAACAAATCAATTATGTATCAATTAGATTTTTATTTTGGCGTGTTTATAAAATTGAGTCCAATGAATTGAGTACGAAAATTGTTTTTGAGGAAGTAATTGTGAGCACTGATATATACAATATAATGAAATTTATAAACATAAAGTTCCATAAACTATGACTTCTCCCAAATATTCAACTGATTCTTTAAGCTTTTTGCTACTCATCTGTTTGGATATTCTCTTCAGTTATAAGTAATTTATTGTATTTATGAGCTCCCATATTATTCAATTTTTGTCTTCCCATATTTTAAAAGATATTACCACCCCTTCCACCTAACTTATATATATATACATATATATATATATATATATGTATATATATATATATGTATATATATATATACACATATACATATGCTGTCTGATTTTCTCTTAAAGGTTTTTTTTTTTTTGCTTCATTTTGGCATCATAAGGATATTGGGAAAATATTTTGTCCACCTCGTTAGATACCTCGGCAGATAGCAACTCATCATCTCTTCTAGCATTCATTTCCTTAATGGCATTTTACATTTTTGTTCTAAATTTCTCACTGGAAAATTTTTCATCCTATTAACTCTTGTCTTGTGTCTCTTCGTTGACTTCTTCCTGACATGGATTTTCACTATTTCTAAGAATGTAATGTTCTGGGACTTACTATAAAGAAGCTGATTTTTTTTTAAAAAGATGGTACTTTGTCTCTAAAAGAATGTTTGGGGTCACTAATAAATGTTGTACTTCTCTGAGTCAATAAATATAGAACTGTACAGAAATGATTACAATATAAAATATAATTGTTAATAATAATTATTATATCTAAACATGTATGAATACTATATGCAAATTTCCTCAGTCCCCTCGAACTTTTTCTGAAAACAAGAATGCATAGATTTTCAACTCCCAATAGAGAATAAGGAAATTGTTTTTTTAAAGGAGAATAAACAGGGGTGGCTAGGTGGTGCATAGGATAAAGCACCAGCCCTGGAGTCAGGAGTACCTGGGTTCAAATCTGATCTCAGACACTTAATAATTACCTAGCTGTGTGGCCTTAGGCAAGCCACTTAACCCCTTTTGCCTTGCAAAAAAAAAAAAAACCCTAAAAGAAACCCTAAAGGAGAGTAAACAACTTCATGTCACACCTAAGATGAGAAGAGAATATACTTTTAGAGAAATTGTAGTCACCCCAGGCTATGTCATGCCCTATTCTTTGGTAGATTAGAAAACTATGATATGAAACTAGTTCAAACTGTTCTTTCCAAGAGCCTATAAAGGAAAAGAGAAAATACAAGTCAAAACTAAGCATTTCAAAGCACCTAGTTCAAATCAGATCTACAACTATATCTTACTTGGCCAAATGCTCCCAGTAGCTCTTCCCTCTTAAGACTCAAGACTGAACTTCCTTTCCATTGCCTAATCATTCTACTGGTTGTTCAAAAACAGGAAGGAAGCAATTTTGGATTGGTAGTGTTTATCAACCTCACCATCTCTCATGTATGCCTCCTTCTCTCCTCTGACACTACCACCTTGTCATGGGTTCTTATCATCTTGCTATGGCAACATTGAACTAATGGAATTAATTTTAATTGGACTTTTACAATATCTGCCTGAGTTTTATTTATTTTTTTACCCCCTTCCTCAAGTATTTCTGCACATCAAGACATATTAAATTCAACTTTATCTTCATTAAAATACATTTTGGGGTGGGGGTAGCTAGATGGCTCATCAGATAGAGCACCAGCCCTGGAATCAAGGAGGATCTGAGTTAAAATCCAGTCTCAGACACTTAATAATTACTTAACATGTCACTTAACACCCATTGCCTTGCAAAAGCCATAAATAATAAATAAATAATAAAATAAAATACAAGTTGGGATGTTTCATAAATTTATTACTATTCTGCACTACCTTCTTATCAGTGATGCTTAAAACCATTTATATCCCTCCCCCTTCCTATTTGCCAGTATTCTTACACCTCATTTCCATTCAATCTAATAATACTGACCTCCTTGCATTTCCTTACTTGCATCCAGTACTCCATCTCTGAGCCTTGTGCATTTTTTATTGGCTGTTCATATGTAATTTTTCCCCTAATTTCCTTCATGTTTCAGCTAAAACCTTAACTTTCATAAGACTTTTCCTTAATAACAAAGCCTTCCCTCTGACATTATCTCCAGTTTGTCTTATTTACATCTTGTTTTTAAAGAATTGTTTCATGCTATCTCTTCTTCTTAGACTGTAAGCTGCCGAACAAATGAGGAACTGTATTATTATTATTTTTTTTTTTTTTTGCCTTTCGCATGTAACCAGCAGGTTTCACAATTCCTGGAAGACAAGAGATGTTTAGTAAATGCTTGTAGATGAACTCATTTCTGCATAATTCTTTTTTTTTTATTTTTCTTTAAAACAATGGGTAAGTGACTTGCCCAAAGTCACACAACTAAGCAATTATTAAGTGTCTGAGGCTGGATTTGAACTCAGGTCATCCTGACTCCAGGGCTGGTGTTCTATCCACTGAGTCATCTAGCTGCCCCTTCATCTTCATGATTCTTAATGGTCATATCTCTCTAAACCAATAAAGCATTTCCCCATTTGACAGTGGAAAGTTCAATCTAAAACCTGTACTTCAAATGGGGAATATGCCTATACAGTTAGAACTACATGGAGAGAATGAAGCATCCTTATACTCTGGCATTCAAAGCTTCATGATTTCAGATAGTAAATATTATTAGGGGCTTGGGAAAAATGGAGAGAATGACATAGGCTTAAACTTTTCCTCATTTGTGTACACACACACACACACACACACACACACACACACACACACACAGACACACGTTTCCAAGGGAATTCAAGACCTGAGTATATATATCTTTAGAAGCTATGTCTGTCTGTCATCTTTTCTAACTTTCCATCTATCTGTTTCTTTACTTCAAATAATTTAGTCATTTTAAACATAGAAGTCTATAATTTTAGCACACAGCTCTGTAATCTATAAGAGTTAAAAATATCAATTCTTTTTTTAAATTTTGTGGTTGTTGTCCAATTAATCCATTCCACAGAAACTGACATTTTGAATGCATATGTGTTAGTGTCCATTAAAATAGCTAGCTAGCTAGATATTCTCAATTTGTATGTTATTTCATTGTATTTTATGAGACAAAATTATAAAATTATTAATTTCTTTAAGTATAGCTTTGGGGAAATGCTGAATTTCCAGAAGTCATAGATTGAAGATGCAAAGAACCTTTTTCTTTGGAAAGAAGAACTGAATTTGCTTGCTTTTAAAATAAATAAAGATACTAAAATGTAATATTAAACAAATAATTTGGATATTACAAATAGCTGTTAACATGTTTATACTTAGACTTCTCATTTAAAATCCAATACATTCATTCATTAAATAAGATAAATCTCATATATTGTGACAATTCAAGTGCAGGTGAGAAGAATATAGTAGGTGCATGGGTAGATACAGCATGAGTATAGCAGGCTTTGCCAAAACAAAAATAGAGTTAAAGACATATTGCTTTGAAGAATGAAAATTTAGCTTCTATTTAAGTCAGTAAAAGGACTTGAATAAATAGATAAGGAAGAGTTAAAGGAAGATTTTTTCTTTGTAATTGGGAACATTGCTTGTTAACCATTATAAAAAAATCAATTCAGTTTTTCTTCTTTCTTCCTTCTACATATGATACTCTTCTTGAAATTTTCAAGAAATCTTCTCCACTATTAGATTTGCTAATTCTCCTCAGCAATGTAGTTAGCACAGAGAAACCTTGAAAAAATAATTGGTGAGTTAAATTGCAATGTGTTGTGATAAGATTTTGATCCTGAATGATATGGTTTATTTCATTGTCCACTATGGTTGCCCAAATAGATGTTTAAGCAGCTACAAAGCCAGAGTCATTTTATTTACTTTGTTTTTACACAAAATTCATTTACATAGTATTTTTGAATTTTAAACATCTCTTATCACACAACCTTGGAAAGCAAATAGTATAAATGATAGCATCTCATTTTGCAAAGTTCAGGGAAGTAGGCAGGAAATGAGCATTTATTAAATGTCTACCATTTACCAGGTATTCTGCTAAGCACTTTAAAATGCATTATCTCTGATGCTGACAACAATCCTGAAAGGTAGATCCTATTATTATCCTTGCTTTAATTTGAATCAACTGAGACAAATAGAAGTTAAATGATTTGCCCATGATCAAATAGTTAGTATGTGTCATCAATCCTGAATTTAGATTTTCCTGACTCTAAGCACTGTACCACATATCTGTCCAGCTATATGTATGGAAGTTTCAAAGTCTTTCACTTATTCAAGCTAGCTGTGACTTAACTGTAAAATAGATAAGTTGTTGATCAAGTCATACCTTCTTACTCTATATTCTAACTCTGTTATATATTCATAACATGTTTTCAAGAGTCTTGTTGCTTGGAATTCCATTGAAACTAATGTAGGGACTTGCTTTATATTTTATAATTTTGCAATTCATATTTTATCCAACAAAACAGTACAAATATTTTTATCAAATTTAAAGGCCAAAGATTTCAATATGATTAAAACTTTCTGCTTCTATATCAGTTAAAATTTTAAGAAATAAAGATGTCTTTATGCCTTAATGCTCGTCCTGTTTTTTTGCTGTAGAGACTTCTATCCTTTATCAGCCGGATATTCATAGGCAAAAATAAAACTGCAAAAGTTTAAAGACCTCTGAGAAGTTTCAAAGATCTATTTCAATACAGAGAGTTCACAGTAACTGAGATTTGTTTAAAAATTCTTAATATATTCTGAAGAATCTTTTCTTTGACAAATCAAAATGACTATCACCAGGTACAGATTGCAATATATTCATTATTTCACATGCTGTTCAATTTTTATTGGTTTCATTCCATTAATCCTTCATGTATGACCCAGTCTAAATACTGGAACATTTTCTCTTTCTTTATTTTCAATATTTTGAGATACCATTGTAACATTAGGCACTCCATCTATCATTACTCATTCTTGCTACATAACTGCATCACATAATTTATCAAACATTTTATTATAAACTTTCATGCAATTGTTTTTCCCTAAATAACTCCATATTAGTTATATGTTGTAGCCCACTTACACTCACTGTGTCTCTCATCATTGTCCTCTGAGTTTCTTGAAAATATGATTTTTCTGATTTATGACTGATTTCCAAATGTCAAGAAGAAAAATACAGTGAATCTCCTTATCTGCCATCAGAATGGTCAATTGTGTTTAGGATCATTGAAAGCACAATAGAATTTTTAAGTGTGATCCAGACTGCTCCTAATTAAATTGAGAATAAATCAGGGATTAGAATGACTCTTCAAAATACATGTTCTGATGGACTGTCATTCAAATATCAGATGGCATTATTTTGGCAATGGGTATGCTTATTTATTTTTCATTTTAAAATTTTCAACACGTGTTATTGAGGAATTTCTTAAGTATCTATTAAATTAGCATACATTGTAAATAGCATGTATGCTTCACAGCTAACAGAAATCCTATATATCTACATTTAAAATTTTTGCAAGATAACTTTTTTAATAGTAACAAGCAGAAGTGCTTGTTGTTCAACACAATCCATATTTATAATAATAGGATTGTTGAACAGAATTCTCTCTGTCAGTGAATGTATCAAGCATTGATTTATAATATTAATAGATTAGAGACAACATGGTATAGTAAATAGAAATCCATTTGTGAAGTTAATAAGGTCACAGTGAAGTGAGACCTGCAATAGAAACTAGCTATATGACACTGAATTAGACATTCAGTTTCAGTGCTCTGGTTACTTTTAAGATTGTAAAATCTGTTGGGATTCTTATACCAATGAAGTAAGAAGTCTAATCTCATTCCTTAATATAGTTACAGACAAATTTTGAATAATCTATATCTGAAATATTAAATAGGTAAAGTATTCTCATCTTTTCTCTTTACTCTTTAATTTGAATTGGATAAATGATACAATCTTCTCTTCCATCTATGCCTGCAGAGTTAAGGCATTTGGGAATTGCCTTCATTCCTTATCTCTGCATTTTATTTTATATCAGGCTTCTTGCCCATTTCCATCTTACTTCTTTTTCTTTGTATTTTTTAATGGAATCAATTGATTTGTTTCAACATCACGTGCTCAGCGTTTCATGTCAAATTAAACTTTCATATTCTACTTAGGGAATAAAAAGCTGAAACTGCAATATTTTACTTCGCTTTGTTTTAGAGAGGTAAGTAAAAATAGTCTTTCTCAGAAAAATTGTACTTTCATTGGATAAAATAGAGATTTCACCCAAATTATTTACTATATAACTTGAGTAATATTTTAGAAGGTGAACTAAGAATGTAATTCAATGAAGAAAGGTGGAAACTTCCTTGTTATAAGGCAGATGAAATAAGAAAACATCATAATGCAATGCAATATTGCACAACTGTAACAGCTGTTTGCTAAAGGAAATATGTTAGGTTCCAAGGCAATGAAGTTTATTACAGTTTAAGGAATTATATCCCATGCTGAATAAAAGATTAATTCAAATATGAAATTGAAGGATGGAATAATTCTATTATAGTGAGGGAAAAAATAATAATACCATCCATCCTTTTAACTAAACTCTAAAAAGATTTTTTCTTTTTTTCTTTTTTTTATTTTAGAAAGGTTTTATTTATTTTCAGTTTTACAATTTTTGCCCCAATCTTGCTTCCTTCCCCCCACCCCCCACAGAAGGCAGTTTGCTAGTCTTTACATATTCCCATAGTATGCATTGATATAAGTTAAATATTATGAGAGAGGAATCATATCCTTCAGGAAGAAACATACAGTCTGAGATATGGTGGAATTACATAATAAGACATTTTAAAAAAAATTAAATTAAAGGTACATAGAAAGCCTTTGGTCTTTGATCAAACTCCACAATTCTTTCTCAGGATACAGATGGCATTCTCCATTGCAGATATCCCCAAACTGTGCCTGATTGTTGCCCTGTTGGTATGAGCAAGTCCATTAAGTTTGATCATCACTCCCATGTTGCTGTTAGGGTGTACAATATTCTTCTGGTTCTGCTCATGTCACTCAGCAACAGTTGATGCAAATCCTTCCAGCCTTCCCTGAATTCCCAACCCTTCTAGTTTCTAATAGAACAATTGTGTTTCATCACATATGCATATACCACAAGTTTGTTAAGCCATTGCCCAATTGATGGACATTCCCTCAGTTTCCATTTCTTTGCCACCTCAAAGAGTGCTGCTATGAACATTTTTGTGTAGGTGATGTTTTTACCTTTTTCATAATTTTTTCAGGTATAAAACCAGTAGTGGTATTGCTAGATCAAAGGGTATACATATTTTTGTTGCCTTTTGGGCATAATACCAAATTGCTCTCCAGAAAATTTGGATGAGTTCACAGCTCCATCAACAAAGTATTAGTGACCCAAATTTCCCACATTCCTTCCAACATTGATCATTGTCCTTTCTGGCCATATTGGCCAGTCTGAGAGGTGTGAGGTGGTACTTCAGAGAAGCTTTAAATTGGCATTTCTCTAATAATTAATGATTTACAGCATTTTTCATATGGCTATGGATTGCTTTTAGATGTTTTTCTTTTACTTTTCCTTCCAAATTTATATATAATGGTGTCCAATAGTAAAAAAAACCCAACTTTCTTATTTACTTCATCTCTATTTTAAATGAATTATTGATTTTAAACTTTGTAGCCCAATCTAGAGATTTCTACTTCTATTGAATTACCTAAATGATAGATTAACCAAATATTTCATAATTAATTTATCTTTATTTCATCAAACTACTTGATAAAATACATTGTGGTATTCTCAGAAATAAGACTGAGACATACGTTAATTGTAAGTAAAATTTACTAGTTTTGCAATTAATTGAATAAACATCATAAAAGTATAAAAATTGAAGAACTGAAATCAACTTGTCTTACAATCAATTCCAAAATTCTTCAGAGACATTGAGTATGCATTTGCATCATTTCTTCTGACCTCTGTGAGAGTGTTCCCTTCTGTGAATTCTCTATAAATTAATTTTTTAATTATTAGCATTTTTTCAGTGTCCAACCCATTAGAGTTGTTATGTCAGAAGTAGGTTACTGAATGATTGTTGCTTCAGCTTGAGAAGGTAACTTAGTGTTTGAAAGAAAGCTCACTACCTTCAGAAACTCCCGAAACAAAGAAAAATGAAATAATTCAATTTCTTAGCATGTTGTTGGTATACTGTCTAAGTTTCATAGGTAAGCAACAATAAAGTTAACAGAACTTTGTAGACTTTCAGTTTAGTAGGCAACCTAATAGCTTTTTTTTTCTTTTCAACTCTTTCCTCTGAAGTCTCCCAAATACTTAGCTAGTTCTGAAAATGCATGAATCAATCTCATCATCTCTTGGTTATACTTGAAAAATACACTTCCCGAGAAAGCAAACTTATCCATAGCATTCAATATTTCTCCATTTTCTATAACCAAGGGTTCTATGTATGAGTGGTGTGGTGGTCGCTGGTGGAGAACATCTGTTTTTTTTAAATGTTTTTGGTCTTAGCAGACCAAAATTAGCACAAGTGGCAGAGAATTGATTCCTACTTAGATACAACTCAGCCTCAGAAGATGCATTGGGTACATAATTATCTTAAAAAATGCTAAAAATTATGAGAATAAGCATATAGCCTTTCTTCATTCCATTAATGACTGATAAAGCACAAGAGTATTGTTAGTTATCCAAAGCTTTTTGCAAATATGCCATCATGGAAGGGGTATAGTATATTGATGACATTCTCTAGGCAATGGAATCTTGCCATGATCATTACTTAAAGTTCAAAAGTCTTGATCACATTGTTGAATTTTTTTGTATAAACTTCTGTTTCATATCTAAAATTTTTCCTAGAGTTGTTAGGCAGCAAACACCCTATCATAGACCATTTTTCACCCTTTCTGTAGTCACACAATAGATAAGCATATTATTGGTGATGAATCAGTCTGCTGAGGAGGATTCTGGCAAGAATCTTGAAAGAATGACTGAGAGAGATCTGTTACAGGAAAACCTTTTGTGCTTTTCTTTTTTAGAGATGGATAAGGGAGGTATCCATGAACTCCTGGGGGAAAATCACATTTTCCCATAATTCCTGTCAGCTTTTTTATGAGTAGTGGACATGCTGTTGGAATAAAATCTACAACAGGCACTCACACAAAAAAAGTAGCGTCATTCAAAGCCTATTTCACAGTTGGAAGTTTTATTAGAGAGGCATTGATTTAAACCTGAGGTATTTCAACTGGTTGATAACAGTCCGTGGAGAATATCATGGAAGTATTTAGCCTATATTAAAAGAATCATGTATCTATCACTAATCATTATGGCTTCATTAGTCCTGAGTATTTGAAATATACCATAAATCTTTAGTTCATAAATAATCTTTAGGGCATCATAAAAATTCTTTGGGTTGGTGCTATCAGATTTAAACTGAATTTCATCTGCCTTCTTACTGAACCAAGAATATAACATCTGTTAAAATTTCAATTGTAATTTACTTTTGACAAAGTTAAATTTTACTTTCTTAGAGACAGATGAACTATCCCATTGATAAACCCTATAAAGTTCTCATTTTTATTTAATAACTTTTGAATTTTCCCATAATATTCATCAAAATAACCTTTTTAAAAATTTTTATTTACTTATTTTCATCCATATGTAATATATCAAACTGAGAAAATTTCCCTCCATACTCCTTTCCCACCCACTTCTCCTCAGCAGGGAACAGTCAGGTTAGCATTTTACATACATGTTTCATTAAGCATATTTATATATTAGTAATTTTTGGCATGAGGAATTAGGATTAAGGGAAAGAGATACATAAAAGATAATAAAGTGTTCACTAGATTCCAAAGAATTTTTTTTCTGTGTGTTTTGTTTTATTTTTCTTCCATTACTTGGGGATAATATAATCCATAACCAGCCAAATAAAGGTGTCCTAGTTCTCTGTACTGCCAAGAGGAGGTGCTTCCATCAAGACTGTTCATCTCAAAATGTTGTTGTTGATGTGTAAATTATTCTTTTGGTTCAACTCCCTTCACTCAGCATCAGATCCTATAAGTCATTCCATGTTATCTAGAGTTCAACTCTTTATGGTTTCTTATAGAACAATAGTATTCCATAGTATTCATGTACCAAAACTTGTTTAGCCATTCCTCAATTTACAGGCATCTCCTCAATTTCTAAATCTTTGCCACTACTAAAAGAGCTATTGTAAATATTTTAGAACATGTAGGACTTTTCAAATTTTTTTATATTTTTTTAAGGGTTTGGACCTAGAATTGGAATTGCTGGATCAAATGGTATGAACAGTTTTATTGCTCTATGGAAATAGTTCCATATTGCTCTTCAGAAAGGTTGGATTCATTCACAACTCCAGCAGCAATGCATCAATGTCCCATTCCTTGCACAACCTCTCCAACATTGATCATCTTCCCTTTTTCTCAACTTGGCTAATCTAATTGGTGAGAGATGATGCCTCATTGTTGCTTTAATTTGTATTTTTCTAATTAATAGTGATTTGGAGCATTTTCATATGATTTGATATATATATATATATATATGTATATATATATATATATATATATACATATATATATATATATATATATAAAACACTTTAATTTCTTCATTTGTAAACTGTTTATAATCTTTGACCATTTATCAATTGGGAAATGACTCATGATTTTACAATGCAATTTTTAAGATGCAATACTTAAGATGCGATTTTAAGATGCAATTCTCTATATATTTTAGAAATAAGACCTTTATCAGAACTACTAGTTTGAAGATTGTTTCCCAAGCAGAAATCTTTTGGTAGCATTGATTTTATCAGTGCAAAAACTTTCAATTTAATAAAGTCAAAATCATTCATTTTGCAGTTTATAATGTGCTCTAATTCTTCTTTGGTCATGAGTTTATCCCTTTTTCCATAGCTAGAGTATTTTTGATGTATTAATTTATCTGTGCTACCATTGTTTTATATCTAAATCCTGTACACATTTTGACCTTATTTGGTATAGGGTGTGAGATGTGAATCTATGCCAATTTTTGCCATACTACTTTCCAGCTTTCCCAACAATATTTGTCAAATAGTGAGTTCTTATCTCAGAGGGTGATATCTTTGGGTTTATCAAATAGTAGATTGCTGTATTCATTTACTGCAGTTTCTTTTGAATTTATCCTAATCCACTGATCCATTACTCTATTTCTTAACTAGTACCAGGCAGCTTTGATGACTGTTGCTTTTTTAGTATAGTTTTAGATTTGGTAGAGCTAGGTCACCTTTCTTTACATTTTCTTTTTCATCAGTTCCCTGCTATTCTTGTCCTTTTGTTACTCCACATGAGTTTTTTTTTTTTACTATTTTTCCTAACTCCGTAAAGTAGTTATTTGGAAGTTTGATTGTTATGGTCCTGAATAAGTAATTTAATTTAGGTAGAAATGTCATTTTTATATTTTATTTGTTCCACTTAACCATAAGCATTTGACATTTTTCCAATTATTTAGGTCTGACTTTATTTGGATAAGAAGTGCTTTATAATTGTGCTCATATAGTTTCTCAGTTTGTCTTGGGAGGTAGATTCCCAAATATTTGATGCTGTTTACACTTATTTTAAATGTAATTCCTCCTTCTATATCTTCCTCTTGGGCTTTGATGTTCACATATAGAAATGCAGATGATTTATGTGGGTTTACTTTGTCTTCTGTCACTTTACTGAATTTGTTAATTGTTTCAAGTAGATTTTTGGATGATTTTCTTGGGTTCTCTAGGTATACCATCATATCATCTCCAAAGAGTCACCCAGAATTATAAGTTTATCCTCTACTGGCACATCAATGTTGAGGGTTTCTTATCAGAAAACTTTAATGTGCTCTCATCAGGGTTTGTCATAGTGGGATCAGAAACACTGATGATGGTGGCATAATACTTTCCTTCAGGTGGCAATCACAATGTCATGAACCTATTCTTTCCCCTTCTGGTAGTCCTATAAATATGTTTACTAGATTAGATTTGTTTGGAAAACCTACACTAGATTCAAGGAGCACCCCATCATTGGAGCCATTCCAACCATCCAGCTCCAATTTCAGTATACCAACCATCATTTGGCAGTCTCCTTTCACTCAGAAAAACTATTTCACTGCTATACCTACTGATTTTTTTTTAGGTTTTTTTTTGTAAGGCAAACGGGGTTAAGTGGCTTGCCCAAGGCCACATGACAAGGCAATTATTAAGTGTCTGAGACCAGATCTGAACCCAGGTACTCCTGGCTGCAGGGCCCGTGCTTTATCCACTACACCCCCCAGCCACCCCACCCCCCACTGATGTCTCTTACAAGAACTGCTTGTCTTTTAGATTTTATGGACTTTGTGCTGTCCATAAAAGTGAATACTTTCCATGTACCCATGGGAAGTGAAATCTTTGCAATTTTTTTATGTATTTGTGTATGTGTATACATTTTTTCACCACAGAATAGGATCCCCACTACTATTATAAGTCAGGATTAGATTAGTTAAAAAAGATAATTTTTAGAGCACTTTTTCCAGGCCATACATCATTAAAGGAAGTGTTGTGATCCTTAAAAAAAAGATGACTCAGGTATCCACAAAAATGGCATAATCCCACTACTGCTTCTGTCCAATGAGAAAAATGGTAAGCATTGTATGATTTGTATAAAGTTTTGTGACTAAAGCTCCTAGTGTATCTATACCCACTGCTTCATCATTTGTCTGTCACTAAAAGACTTTGAGACAGGTAAAATTTGAAAATAGAATTATATCCTTTGACTCAAGCATAATTTGAATTTTAACGGAGCAGACTAATAAAAAATTGTCTGACTCACTCTGTCTTCCTAAGTCATTGAGGTCCAATGGTAAGAACAAAAATCAATATAATTGGTGATGATTCAGGATTTTGTGAATGACCTTGGTGTCAAGTTCTCTGTACTCCATTTCACCTGCTTTCACTGTATTCATGTCCCTTGAAATAAATTTTTCAGAGCTGTCTATCCTGCCAGAAAAGTTTCACATGCTTGGGTTGGACATCCCCTAATTCACCTACGGGTTTTAGATATGTGACTCTAAATTTCATTTAGCCCATTTGTTAAGAAGATTTTACTGTACATTAGATGCTGTGACCTCTGGCTTCCTGGAGTCACAGATGAGAGTTGAGATGTAGGTGGGCAACTAAAATAAACAGCAGTCTTGAAAAGAGCTCAGAAACTCACACATTAGGATTATTAGTAATTCCATAATACCACATGGTTAACTGTAAACTCAACATAAAAATCTGTTAGAGACTTGACTTTAAAAAATACATCTTACTTAAATCTTCCAAAGCTCCATAATTTCATTGAGGGAAATTCTTCTCTACTTACATTATTTCCTTATTAGATTTTTAATTCCTTCAGGTCAAGCACTGTCTTTTGCCTTTATTTGCATTCCGAAGTGTTTAGCACAGTACCTGAGACATAGTGGACACTTTATAAAAATGTTTAATGACTGCCTGACATAGATCATAGCTGCTCTATTTTTGAGAATCATGAATTTATAATTTCAAGAACAAGTTAAGAAGGTGATGAGGGGGCACATTCAGAACAAGGCATCAGAGATAGAGCTGGAGAGGAACGGGAAAAGGTAGGAGGCTGGTAGACCAGATTCTCTTATCTGACTCTGCTCTAGACAGGGTTGATCTTGATTTCTGAGCTTTCTTCTAGGACACAAAGTAATGAACACAATAAGATGAAGTTCCATGAGGTATAGTTTTAGGGAAATGCCAAGGCGTTGCTGCAGTTTCACTTCCAACGAAAGGTTGGTCCTGGGCTTCTCCTTGTTCTGCCAATACTGCTTCCCTTTATGGAGCTGAAGAATAGAAGTTTATTAAGTTTTGACCCACATATTCCATGCTTTTAGTTAGTCTTTGTACTTACAAACTTTCATCACCTTTCTAACTTCTTGTACTCTGCTTCTAGTTTCTTTGAATATGCATGCAACTTATAGACTGCCTGCTTAAGAACCACTATTTTCTCTTCAGTTAAAATTATCTGACCCATGCTTCACACCTAGGAGTGAAGTACCCGTACCTTGTAGGGTGTATATTGCAAGGTAATCATCACAGCTTTCCTTGGATTGGTTGTCGGTGCCATTTTCTATGGGCTAAAAAATGATCCTACTGGAATTCAGAACAGAGCCAGGGTGTTATTTTTCCTGACTAACAACCAGTGTTTCAGCAGCATCTCTGCAGTGGAGCTTTTGGTTGTGGAAAAAAAGGCTATTTATACATGAGTATGTCAGTGGATATTATAGAGTTTCTTCATATTTTTTTCGTGAAAGTGTTATCTGATTAGCTGCACATGAGAGTGTTGCCCAACATCATATTCATTTGCATAACTTATTTTATGTTAGGACTGAAACCAACGGCACGGGCCTTCTTCATCATGATGTTCATCTTGATGATGGTTGCCTATACTGCCAATTCTATGGCTCTAGCTATCACTGCAGGGCAGAGTGTGGTGTCTGTGGCCAGTATCTTAATGACCATCTCATTCGTTTTCATGATGATATTTGCAGGGTTGTAGGTCAATCTCCAAACTGTTGAGCCCTGGCTTTCATGGCTACAATAGTTCCGCATTCCCTGATATGGTTATACAGCTCTACAACATAATGAATTTATGGGCCAAAACTTTTGTCCTAATATCAACACAACAACTCCCAACAGTACCTGTGAATATGCAATATGCTCTGGAGAAGACTTTTTGAGGAACCAAGGAATTGGCCTCTCTGACTGGGGTTTGTGGCAGAACCATATTGCCTTGGCCTGCATGATTGTCATCTTCCTCACCATTGCGTACCTGAAATTATTGTTTATGAAGAAGTTTTCATAAAACATTTTGTGAAATACAATGTGATTCAGTCTCACAAAACATTTTTGCTTACTATAAAATATTTGTTATTTAAGTTTTTGTTGTTGAAGAATTACTCCCATTTAAATTGGATTCAATTTTACTGTGATTACCTATACCTCTGCAGTTTATGTTTGCTATGAAGCTTTTACAGAAATTGTTTGCAAAACATTACTATCAGGGAGAAACAGCAATGTAAGTTAATGATATTGTATGCACTTCTCAGTTTATAGACTCAGTAAGTTTATGGAAAAGATACTACATTTAACTCATTGATCTGGCACTGATCAGTAAATGATAAGTAATAAGTATTTGCACTACTGTAATAGGAACTCAGATGTCCTGAGACATTGAGTTTTATATATTTGAACCTGTCATGACAATAGACCAAAATTATTGCCCTTTAATAAACTTAATAAAATAGAAAAAATAAATAAAATTATCTGACCCAGAAAAAAATTAAATGCTGCATATTTCTGGTTTAAGTCCTTTAGATTTTTACTTATGTTTACTGAAATATGTTTCAAAATTCTACTTACTTTAAGGCAATCAGTTTGTTCATGTTTTCTATAATTTTATAGAATTCATTATTGACTATCAAATCACCTGTCATTTACATGACCATTTCAAGGCCAGGTCCTGGCAGAGGCTGGTGATGTCCACTTTTGCACTCTTTGTGGCCACTCAAGTCATCTCTAACATTGTATCATCTAGGCCAGGGAAGGGAGAAAGGAAAAAGCATTCAGAGAAGGAATAGGATTCATAAATTCTTTATTAATATCGTAAAAAGTCTTTGGAAGTTTTGCCAAGTATATATGTTTCAGTTTCAATATTGCCTTAAAGTCTTACTAGTTATATGATA
The DNA here is from genome assembly GCF_037893015.1 of Macrotis lagotis. Taxonomy (NCBI): domain Eukaryota; kingdom Metazoa; phylum Chordata; class Mammalia; order Peramelemorphia; family Peramelidae; genus Macrotis; species Macrotis lagotis. The sequence goes on along the minus strand of NC_133663.1, from coordinate 147,089,807 downwards.
TTTGGCAAATCACTTCAATTCATTCAGTCTGTTTCTTCTATGGAATGTGATAATTAATGCACCTGCCTCATAGGATTGGTATGAACATCAAATGAAAAAGAACATATAAAGTACCTTGCAAATTTTAAAGCACAGTATAGTTACTGTCTTTAGTCTTGAAAAGGGTAGAAGTATACCACATATAAATAAATTGCTAGAAGTAATTTATAATAATTATTTGGATTACTAACATGAACACATCTTCAATTTTTAAAGATTTCTATAATGTATTTGAAAGAAGTTAAAGTTCTAACTTTAAGTGAAGGGTAAATTTTCTTTTTTACTACTTCTATTAGTAATCGAAAATATAATTTGAATATCATACACACATATATGATGTACATATGGAATGTGTGGTGGAGGATAAAGAAGAGCAATATTTAATATTTTCATAGAAAATATATTAAATATTTTTAATTTCTATTGTCTGTTTCATATTTTGTGATAAGGTTAATATGTAAGAAGGTTTCAAAGAGAAAATGACTCATAGGGACCACATTTTTTCATTTCATTTTTCCAATTTCATATAAAGATAATATTTACTATTCACTTAAATAAAATTTTGAGTCCCAAATTTTTCCCTCTTTTTCCATCTCCTCCCAACTGACAGAAAGCAATTTGATGTTTTATATATAAGTGCACAATTTTCAAATGTAAAAATGTATAATTTTCAAACCTAACCTAGCAGCTTATCTTAATTATCTATAATTTATATAATGATGCCACACTTCTCTTTATCAAAGAAAACCATTTTACATGCACAGCAGATGCAATCCCATTCAATTTTGTGCATGATATTGCCTTCTTTACCTTTAAAATATTTTTTATCTATTAACTGCTTCCCTACTTCTTAAAAACATGTCCATGTCTCTCCCAGCCTTCTAAATGCTTACCTGATCCACCATTCTTACCAGTTTTCAGACTTTCATGAATTTGCCTCTGGAAAAATTTCTCTAAATAATTACTGATTAGAGAAATGTAAATTAAAGCATCTCTGAGGTACCACCTAATACCTCCCAGATTAGCCAATATGACCAGAAAGGACAATGATCAATGCTGGAAGGGATGTGGGAAATCTGGGACACTAATGCATTGTTGGTGGTGCTGTGAAGTCATCCAACCTTTCTGGTGAGCAATTTGGAATTATGCCCAAAGGGTAATAATACCACTACTGGGTCTGTATCCTGAAGAGATCATGAAAAAAGGGTAAAAACATCACTTGTACAAAAAAAATTCATAGTAGTGCTGTTTGTGGTAGCAAAGGGTGAATATCCTTCAATTGGGGAACGGCTGAACAAACTGTGGTATATGTGTGTTACGGAACACTATTGTTCTATTAGAAACCAGGAGCAAGGGACAGCTAGGTGGCGTAGTGGATAAAGCACCATCCTTGGAGTCAGGAGTACCTGGGTTCAAATCCGGTCTCACACACTTAATAATTACCTAGCTGTGTGGCCTTGGGCAAGCCACTTAACCCTGTTTACCTTGCAAAAACCTAAAAACAAAAAACAAAAAACAGGAACGATGGGATTTCAGAGAAGCCTGGAAAAACTTACATGAACTGATGCTGAACTAGATGAGCAGAACCAGAAAAGCACTGTATACCATAACAGCAACATGGGGGTGATAATCAATCTTAATGGACTTGCTCATTCCATCAGCACAATAACCAGGGACAATTTTAGGGTTTCTGTGATGGAGAATACCATCTATATCCAGAGAAAGAACTGTGGAGTTTAAACAAAGACCAAAACTATTACCTTCAGGTTTTTTTTTTGAAAGTTGTCTTATGTACTTCATAATTTTACTATCTCTAATATTTTACTTTTTACTCAAGGATATGATTTTTCTCTCAGCACATTCAATTTTGATCAATGTGTAGCATGGAAACAATGTAAAGATTATCAGATTGCCTTTGTTGGGGGGGTTGAGGGAAGGGAAGATAGGGGGAAAATTGTAAAGCTCAAACACTGTAAATGATAGGTACAAGCTACCATTATATATAACTAGAAAACAAACAAAATATTTATTAAAAAAAAGAAATAACCTCTTGGGAAGGCTGGATATAATGGATGGCTCTATTTCCTTTCTTCTCATACTCTGCTTCACTTTCTTTAGTCTGACTTCCACCATCACTCAGTTTTATTTCCAAATTTTGTTCCTGCTATTAATGAATTCTTAATTCAATAATGATAATAATTATAATTAAAATAACAATAATCAAAACATAACTGTCACTTTTTAATCTTCATTCTTCTAGACATCTGTAAAGCATTTGACATTAACAATTATCCACTACCCCTTGATTCTTTCTTCTAGATTTTTGTTATACTCTTTTTAAGGTTATCATAATATCTGCCCTTTGTTTTTCACTAACCTTTGATGCATCTTTATTCAGATCATGTCCAATAACTACTTGTGTCCTAGAAGTCTGTCCTGTATCTCCTTTCTCTATTTTACTCATATAAGCACTTAGAGATATAAAGCTTCCTGTAATAACTGCTTTGGCTTCATACCACAAGTTTTGGTATGATATCTCATCATTGTCATTATCTTGGAATTATTGGCCTCAAGGTTGTTGCCATCTTTTGATCAGTAAATTCATATATACACAAAGTAACTAAAGCACACTATCAAAGATAAAAGACCATTATTACATCTGAATAGATAGTATACTAGGCATAGTTACACAGGACAAATAAACATTCTAAAGGAGACCATTATGCTTAAATGTGAGAATCACATTATAACATTTTTAATTAAAGTATTCCTCCATTCATGGGCTCCATCCACAAACATTCATTGAAAACTTAACTTAAAAAATGAGCTGAGCTCCACTTGTCAAAGTGAATTCAAATCAGCAATATCTGGATTTTTAATTCCATAACTAATCTAGAATCCAGATCATTTAACTTAATTCATATTTATATGTATATATAAGTATACATATATAAAGTATACATATTATATGTGTACATATAAATACTATACGTGTATGTCTTGTGTCATACACGTATACAAATATAGGTGTACACACATAGTATATATGTGCATATACTTTTGTGTAGATGAGTATATGTACACATACATATGTGTAAACAGATATATGTGTATATATTATTTTGTTTCATAGTAACTGAAGTGGAGAAATCTTATATAAATCCACCATGAATATTGAAATATCTTTGGAAGTCCAATGGAGGAGTTTTATAAGGTTATTCTACAAATATAAGCAATACAATCAAGAATATGTAACAAAGTATGAGAGTAATGGCTAATAATTCAAAAGAAATTTTGAGACCCCTAGCAAATTATTCTTTATTTGTATTTACTTACACACACACATACACAAACACACACACACGCACACACACACACACACACACCCCATGATGTAGATAGGACATTATTGCATTTTATTCCACTTAACCAATTGTTTCCAAAGAAGGTGAAGAAAGATTAGAGGAGGAAATACTATGAACTGAGAATGGTTTAGATTCAAACTATAAAATGCATGCATGGTAACTGTTTACATTTTCATGAGATTACTACTTGTGACCATAAAGAGTAAAATATGCTTTCTTAGCTACAAGGGGAAGAATTGATTCTATGCTTCTGTTAATATTTTAAATTAGATAAAACATAAAGAGTGAAGAATATATACACACACACACACTAATAAGTTGGACAATTTTATAAACTATTAATCTATGTTCCATTAATTTTTCCACTTTCATCTTTCAAAGACATTCATGCTTTAATAACCTGGTTATTTGGCATTAAATAAACATATTGAGTGGAAAAATACTTTATCTTTCACTAATGAATCATATCAATAAATTTATGATGACAACATTCTATAAACAATATTAAAGAATGTTCAAAGGTTAATTTGAAGAAATAATAATACATTCCTTTAGCATTTGCAAAGAAAATAAGATATGCACATATGTTATACTATATACTATGTATACATTGATGTGCATGCTCTCATTTTACATAAAGTACCTGAAAAATTGTCTCCTTGAAAATGAGCTCATGAGAATCTATGAAAAAATGATTTATTTAAATGGTGTGACTCACAGACAGGGATCTCTGAAATCTGACTCACTCAATAAAGGAGACCATGATCTTGAGGGTAGCAAGTGGTCCCTAAAAGGGCACCCATATTTTCCTCAAAGACTTTTAAGTCTCTATGGAGGCAAACTCTGCATCAATGATTTTTGGATGAAATGGCTTTCCCATCATCATCATCATCTTCATCTTCATAATCATCATCATGGCTAACATTTATTTAATGCATACTGTGTGCCAAGCACTATATTAAGTAGTTCACAAATATTATCTCATTTGATTCCCACACCATCATGAAAATCTAGTTGCTATTATTATCTACTGTTTAAATAAGAGAAAAATGAGGCAAACTTGTTAACAAATAGAACTGCTGTAATAATGACCTAGCAAACCTATACATAATTTCTGTGATAAATGTGCCTTGAGTAAAAAGGGGGGAAATCTATGGCTTAAAAGTAAATTAGTCTCAGCAGAGTCAATGCCTACATAAATTCTTAAAATCCTTATAAAATTTACAGCAATCTCCTAAAAAATAGCCACAAAGTTTCAATCATCTCCTTCAACTTGATTATTTGAAAAATTACCATTCAAGGTAATAACTTATAAAAGAAACTTCTTAGCTATTTTCCATTTGGTTTAATTGCTAGTATATTAAAATAGTGTTTTTCCTTTTTATCATATACACACATTTTTGTGTCTAATATACTATTTCTATTTAATTATATATTTTTAAATGTTTTTAGGATGGACTGAGTCTTCAGTCATTATTTATAGTAATGTGGGAAGGATGAATGTATTGTGTATTCTAAGAAGAATGGTTTTGTATTGTAATCCATTTGTAAATATGGGACTTTTTAGATTTTATCTATTGTCCTGACAGACACTTCTTAAGGCTGAAAAATCACACAAAAATTTACTCACACAACAAAACTACTAACTTTTAGCTCTAGTCTTTTAGCACTACTGTGTTTTGCTTTTAATACTATGGAAGGTAGTGAATGAGGTGTTATACATAGGCTTGTAAAAATATAGCTTTATATCTCATTCTCCCCACTTTTGACTCTCATCAGCAAATATTTAAGTAACACATAAACTGCTTTTTAAGTTGATAGAGATTTTATGTTTATGGAGATTTTATGTGATGATTTAAGCAGGACCCCAGTCTTTTTTTGTTTATTTTTGCAAGACTAAGGGTTTAGTGACTTGCCCAAGGTCACACAGCTAGGTAATCACCAAGTATCTGAGGCTGAACCTGAATTTGGGTCCTCCTAATTCCATGGATTCATGCACCGTACCACCTAGCTGCCCCAGGACCTCAGACCCCATAAAGTAGGAAAGAAGTTCATTGGAGGTATGTGGTGGTCTTCAATGAACTCTTGCTGAATAAGGATCAATATAATTCTTATTCATAAAACAGACAAAAGACAACATATATATGCACATATATGTACATGCATATAATATATATATATATATATATTATATAAATATATAAATCTAAGATAATAATGCCTTAAGCTATAACTGGGAAAGAATTTACCATCAAATGAAAAGAGAAAAAGCTTCCTGAAGCAAATGACATTTTATTTAGGACTCTAAAATTTGGGATATGAATTCAAAATGGATAGAAGAATATTCTAGAAATAGAAAATTGCATAAAAAGGCATGGGAATAAGGGAATGGAGAAGCCCTAGAGGTACTAGAGAGTTATTTAACTTTAATGAAGAATAGTGTGCATGACTAGTTTGCTAAAAGCCTAGGATACAATGCTAGCTGAATTTTTAGGATAAGGAATGACTGGAAAAAATAGGTAGATAGATAGATGTATGGATAGATAGATAGATAGGCAGGTAGGTAGGTATATAGGTAGATATAGGTAGAAAAATGAGCTTTTCTTGGTAGTGATATGCAGTCTAAAATAACATGAGCAGAGGGGTAAGATAATGAGATTGATATATAATAATTCTTGTTATGGTAGTGCAAATACTATTATATAAGAGTTAAGGCACAAATTCTTTTTTATTTGGTTATTACAATATTATAATTGATAGTTATGAGATCCTGTTTTAACATAATAACAATAAAAGTAGAAAAGAGGAATGAGAGGCTACATGGTAGATTGACAAAATTTGTGTCCAAAAAATTTACCACACAAAACTCAGCAAATGACAGAAAACATGTTGGCTTTAAAATTTATTTGTTTTAGGCCCTGTTGTGATCTCCATGGGCAGTTGTGCTATATGTAACTTGAGAAATTGGAGGTGTATCCCAGAAGTCAAAGCTAAAAGTTCTAGTATTAGAAGTCATCTTTATAAAACTGGTAGGTAAAGACTCAATTCTCATAGAAGAGGAAGAAAGAAAGTAGGAAAGAAGTTCAAGGTCAGAGCCTTAAAAACACATTAAAGAGTGAGAACCCGAATAAACATTCAATAAACAAAACATGAGATGTTATAACAAATGTAAGAGTATTGAAACTACAAATAAGATCCTAAAATATTTGCTCTCAGAGGTACCTTGGAAACCACTCGGGCATCATTTTAAAGGTAAGGAAATTTCAATAACTATTGATTAAAGTGACATAGTAATATCATGAAAAATAAATAATAGAGTTTAATGATGGCCTACAAAGACCTAGCCTGAAACTTTAAGCAAAGTTAAATAATGGGTCTCTTGAGAGGTCCTTTTTGTAGCATTTTTCACCGAAGGTCTACAGCTTCATTACAATTAACCTATCAGGAATACGTGGAGGGTGAGGGTAGTAGAGTTATAAATAAGAAATTCTTATTACCTGAGTTATAACCCAATCCAACTTCCTGCCTACCATGCATTCATTTCTGAATATCCTCCTGATATCTCAAACTTCAAATATTCAACTCTTTCATTATTGAACTGATTAAATTCCCATAGTAATTTCTTCATTCTAGCACTAATATTTCTACTGATAACACAGTAACAGAGTTACTCATTTGAAACCTTAGAATCATTTTCAACTTTATTTCTCTCATCTAGTATGTTGGTAAGTCCTATTGATTCTACCTGTGCAATGACTTGAATATATTCTCTCCATTCTACCCTCTCTGTGATCACTGGAGTTCTGTTTTTATTTGCCTTCTAATTTGTTTTATAAAGGACCTCAAAGTCATTCTTCACATGATTTCTAAAAGTAAAGTTTCTGATACATATGTGTGAACACATCAGTCCCTTCCAAAAAAATCCATTAGTGGTTTCTCATGACCCCTATGATAAATCAAACACAGCAACCAACAAAAAAAAAATCCCTGCTATAGGAGGTTCACAAAAATCTAACTCCATTCTCAATTTTACGCTTTATTTCATTATATTTCCTATCATACACTATCTACATTCCAGAAAAAGAATAAATTGCTGTAATGCTTTCCAGTATTGCTCTGATTCTCCCAGATTCAAATTTTGTATGTGCTGCCTTGTAACTCTCCTTATAATCTCGACTTTGAAATTTTGATCCTTTTTCAAGGTCTGTATTTATATATTTTCCTCCATGATAAAACTGACAATTCTTCCAAATAAAAGAGATTCCTTTTCCTTTAATATGTCATACCAGTGTTTGGCCTTTCCTAAGCACTAGTCTTAGTTATTGAGATAAGTGTACATGTGTCATCCACCAGACTAAGAAAGCTTCTTTTAATTTATTTCAATTTAATTTTTGAAATAATTATTGGTTTTTTTAATATTTTATGAAAAGTAGTGGGAATACAACTATAAGACATAGTTCAAGGATCGGGTATTCTAATAATTTTTAAAATATCAACATGGAGTAATGAAAAGAAGATTTAATTTTGAATCACAAGATGTACATTCAGCTTGTTGGCAATCATTAAATTTACTTAGTGCATGTTAATAAGCAGAGAGATGGATTGGTAGAATAGGTTAGGAACACAGAACACATTAGTAAATACTATGGCAATCAACTGTTTAATAAACTCCAAAATTTGGACTATGTGGTAAGACTCACTATTTGACAAAAATTACTTAAAACACTGGAAAATAGTATGAATGAAATGAGGCATAGGCAAACATTTCATAACCTATACCAAGATAAGTACATGATTCAGACATATTGGGTGTTATTATAAGGAGGTCAAGGAATGGTTTATATATCAGATAAAGAGGAATAATTAAAGGGGAAGAATTTATGAACAAAGAAATAGAGAATACTATAAAATACAAAATAAGTCATTTTGATAAAAATTCTTTGCACAAACAAAACTAATACAACAAAGATTTGAAGGAAAATAGAAAGCTGAGGGAAAAAATTTTACAGTCAGTGTTTCATATAAAACTCTAATATCTTATATATATATATATATATATATATATATAGAGAGAGAGAGAGAGAGAGAGAGAACTGAATCAAAATTACAAGAATATGTGTCATTATCCAGTTGATAAATGGCCAAAGGATACAGACAGAAAGTTTTTAAATGTAAAAAATTAAAGCTACCTATAGTCATATGAAAAATACTCTAAATCACTATTGATTAGAGAAATGCAAATTAAAATAACTCTGAGGAATAACCTTTCACATATTGGAGTAGCTGAAATAACAGCAAAGGGAAATGAAAAATGTTGTAGAAGATCTGAGAAAATTGGGACATGAATGCATTGTTGGAGTTTTAAACTGATTTATGCATTCTGTGAACAAATTGTTACTATGCCCAAAGAACTAAAAACTGTGTATACCCTTTGATCTAGTAATAGCACTGCTACTAGGTCTGAATCTCAAAGAAATAATAAAAAGGAAAAAAACATCCAAAGATATGAAAATAATTTGATTCAAGGACAGTAATTTTTATTTATACAGTTTTTCTTAGTTACTCATCTATGTATCACCCATAGTGTAAGCTAATATTAGTTAAATTGAAACTATTTTTATCTAAGCATTGTTGAAAGGAAAAATAGATTCTCTCCCCATTCTGTTAGGAAGTGACAACCATTTAAGATCTGTGACCCACATCAAGATAATAGTTTTTTTGGTTAATCTCAAGATAAGTATTGTTGCCCTCACTAAAAGAACATTAAAGCACACCAGGTAAAAAAAGTATTCTAGCATTCCAAATGAAAGAACGACAGTAACAAAAAGTTAACTATCTTGTTAAGATAGAAAACACTTCAAATTTGAGTACAGAGATTCAAGAACAGGATCAATGCAGCAAAAATAATACCACTTGAGAAGTATTCAGTGATCAGACAGTTTCTTTGGCCCAGTCAGCAAGGAATAGTCAAACAGTACATAGGTTTGACTGGAATTATGTCGTAGCAATTACCAAATATTAGAACAGTCTGTCTGGTCTCCATTACCAGCTGAGCCTAATGCGTAGCCAGCCCATCCTTGAGTAATCTACTTCATCCAGTCTAGAAGTAGTTTGGACTAGCCTGCTGAGAAATCATATATTATGAGGAAGAAGCAAGGTCAATTTAGCCAAGTTACCCAAATGTGAGGTATTCTGTAAAGAAAAACTAGTAAAAGAAAAAATATATTACCAATAACTTTTTCCATGTTAGCCAAAATGCCTGTGGCAGAGATGCCGTAACTGATGAAGAGGAGACAAGATAAGCAATATAGTGGCATTTCTATCACCAATGTTATACCTTCATGACCATCAACCTTTCATCTGGGCTTCATGATTTTATTTTATTCATTCATACATTTTCTCTACAAAGAACCTTTGTATATTCATGGGATAGTTTCCCCCTAATGTTGGAATAAAATCTTACAATTGTTCTTTTTGCTGTGGTATTTAAATAAATTTTTGCTTTTACTAATTTAAAGTGTCTAATGATTGATTGTTAAAGGGTAGAACACTATTGGAAGGTTTTGAGGAAGGGTAAGGAAGATAGTTACTAACAAGATTGAATTCACAACCCAAAGTAGTAGCAGAAATTTCTCTAAAGCACTTCACCAGGTAATGTGAAGGATACTTTTTGGGAGAAAAATCTTAAAGAAAAGTAGCCCGTTGGGACTTGTGTAAGACTATGGAGTGTTACACAAATTAAATGGAAATTTTACATTTTACTATACAAATTTAAAATATTTAAAGTCTTCTGTATTTTATTTTGTTTTTTCTTTAAACAAAATGTATCCTTAGTTTCATATGAGACTAAGTTTAAAGCTACTGAAATCAAATAGAGATAATGAAATGAAATAGAGAAATAACAGAATAGTAAGCTTCAGAATAAATGAACATGTTTTCTCAAATTATAAAATGACATGAATAATTGTTACAGATCAGAATTTTGAGTGTTTCTTTCAATTATTTTCCCCCCTTTTCCCCCTTTCTTCTTCTTTCCTCCCTCCCTCCCTTCCTTCCTTTATTATATCCTCTTTTCATTTTTTCCTTCCTTCCTTTCTTTTTCAGTATCTCCTTTTAAATCTTCCTTTCTCCTCACTTTTTCCCCTTCCTTCCTTGCCTTTTCTTTTGTCAGCTAATCGCAAAACCAATAAGTATTTGGAAATATATGACTGACAATGTGTATTGCTGATATAGAGAGATGCAGTAGCTTTGATATTAAAGGTCTTGGGAGACAAAAGAAAAAAACAAAAATTCCTGTGATTAGACCCATCGTTTTACTTTCTCTGGACCTCAATTTTCCCCATATATGAAATGAGGTGCTTGAACTACATGATCTCTAAAGACCATTCTGATTCCAATTCCTATTATCTGATGGTTGTTAAGTTGATCTGCTCCTGTTTCCACATTTTTAAAAACATATATACTATAAATTAAGTGCATAAACAAACTTACAAGAGAGTTAAGAAACACTTTGGGCATGGATACATTAATACTATCTAACTCAGTCCCATTAAGCAGTTGGGTTCTTAATCCCATTAATGCTGTACTGAAAGAAACCTTAGAAGACAGTTAATCTTAAAAGCAGATGTGATTAAATTAAAACTTTTCATACAAATAAAACCAACACAACCAAGATTAAAGGAATTCTGAAACTTGGGAAACAATTTTAATAGCTATAATTTTTGATAAAGGATTCATTTCTAAAGCATATAGAGAACTGTGTTAAATTTATAAAAATAAAAGTCATTATCCAAATGATAAATGGTCAAAGAATATGAACAGGGGCTTCTCAGATGAAGAAACCAAAGCTATGCATAGTCATATGAAAAATGTCCTCTAAATCATTATTGATTAGAGAAATACAAATTAAAACAACTCTAAAATACTACCCCATACCTATCAAGTTGATCAATATGAGGAAAAAAGAAAATGATCATTGTTGAAAGGGTTACAGGAAAACTGGGACATTAATGCATTCTTGTTTAAGAACTGATCCAACCTTTCTCAAAAGCAATTTGGTACAATATATATCTGCATACCTTTTGATCCAGAAATGCCAAAGAGACCATAAAAAGGGGGTAAAGACCCACATGTACAAAAAATATTCATAGTATCTTTTTGTAGAGGCAAAAACGTGGAAACTGGGGAGATGACCATTACTTGAGAAATGGCTGAACAAATTGTGATCTATGAGTATGACAGAGTACTGTTGTTCTGTATGACATCATGAAGGGGCAGACTTAAGGAAAGCCTGATAAGACTTACTTGAACTGATGCTAGGTAAAGGAAATATAACTAAGAGAATATTGTACAGCTTCATAGCAACACTGTGAGATGACTGTCATAGACTTAGTTCTCCTCAGTAGGACAGTGATCAAAGACAATTCTAAAGGATATGTAATGTAAAATGGCATTCATATCCAGAGTCTGAAGGCAAAACAAAACATTTTAAAATTTGTTTATTCCTTATGCTTTTCCTCATTTTCCCCTTTTCTTTTGCTTCTTCATTCACAACATGACTAATATAGAAATATGTTTAACATGGTTATACATGAATAACCTATATCAGATCACACACTATCAAGGGAAGGGGAAGGGAAATGAGGGAGTAAGAAAAATGTGGAAATCAAAATTTTACAAAAAATGAATACTGAAAAATATCTTTGCATGTATTTGGAAAACAAATAGGTAAATTTATTTTAAAGAAAGAAAAAAATATTAGCAGGAAGGAAATAGGGTTGGGGGGAATTGTAAAAGCAGTAGCAGAGATAAAGACAGTAAAATTTGGTAGGATAATTTTCAAAAAATAAATTGTCATTCTTTCAATAATAGCCCCAAGAATTACTTTGCTTCTTATTTCTTGCCCCTCTCCCTTCCAGTTCTCAATCCCATCATTCTGATCTTCACATCATTATTTGTAAACTTATGAAAACTGGAATTGAAGCAGCTGGACTTTCTTAAAAAGAAGGGAACAAAATCTATGGTTTGAAAACCAATTATAACTTGCTTATGCAAAACATTTGGACTAAAATGAAGTTTTTAAAATAGGCTGATTAGAAGGTTCTTATTTCATTTTTTAATACCTTTGTTTTATTTCACTTGGTTGATAAAGGAATTACAACTGTCTTTATTTCATTTTGTGTTTGTCCCATAATAAAGACAAAGTAATCTTTAGTAATCATCTAACAAATAAGAATAGCAACAGCATGGAGAAGATTAATATACTCTGAACAGCAACAACAGAGGTACATTTTGTAAGAAAACGACTCAGAACATAAAATATATTATGAAGATTTATTAAAATTCTATATTTATATTTGCTTGAAATTCCATATTAAAAGGGAAATAATTAAACTGAAATTATTTGGAAGATATGACTTGTCAACATTATTAGATTTTTAGGCTCCATTTCTCTGTTTTTGTGGGGGAATACATCTCAGCTGGATACCAATAGCAGGCAATTGAATAATGTAGATTTCTTTTTCAGTGAAATTTCCATGGCTTTTCCTGGAGCATGATTTGCTGAGGTATCTAGTTCTGCATTGCAGGATAAATAAGAAGGATTTTATAACATTGCCAAGGCAGGGAGGGGGGGGGTTAGACTGATTATATACCTCAACTTTATACTGTCTACAGATCTCTAAAACCATTTGAAAAGATAAGATGCCATTTTCTCTACTGTCTCAGGGTCTGATGGCGTACAGGTGTTTTGAGTGTTTGGAATTGTTTATCTTCTTTAGTGACATCAGCTAACCTGGATTAGCTACTTTTTTCTCATATATTAAGGACCAATAATAAGTCATCCAATTCCATTTAATCTCTTATCACTGGGTAGTTTATACTAGGTTATTGTTACTCTAAACATGTTGCAAGAGCAAATTATTAAAAGTTTCCTCTCTATCTCTGGGGAAGATATTGTCTCTCACTTACCTTAGCCTCTGAGGGAACTGAGTTAACTGAGACTCCAAATTTATCTCAGTTGTATCATAACAATAAAGGAAAACAACCCACCCAGATTTACAATTAAATGTTGAATAGGACCTTATGACTTTTCTTGTCTAAAACCTTCATTTTATAAATTAGAAACAGTAACAGAAAGTACAAAGACTTACCCAAAATCCCATATGTAAAAAGTCACAGAGACAAGAAATCATAGGACTCAAAAATTGCAAGGGTTCTTAGAAAATGTTTGTTTCAACTTCATAGTTTCATAGGTAAGGAAAGTGAAGCTGTAAGAGGTTCCTATTTAACAATGAATAATAACTAACATTGATATTGTGTTGTAAAGGGTTTTTTGTATTATTAGTATTTTGTATGTTTTCTTATCTGAGCTTCCAAGTAGCCTGCTAAAATAAGTCTTATAACTTTATCTTTCCCATTTTTAAAGATGACAAAACTGAGGCTCAGAAATCATAATTGATTTGATCTTAATCTTAAACTGGCAAAGGTAGAATTTCAAGCAAAGTTTTTCAAACAGAAGTCCATTCATCATGCCATGATGCCTCAGATCATATGAATAATTGGTATCAGAATTATTATATTGATCTTTTCTTCAAAGGTCACTGAACCTTTCCATACTTCAAGTTCTTCATTTGTAAAATGAAGTGTTGGACATGACCTCTAGGTTCCCTTATTGTTCTAAGTCTATAATCCTGTGAACACTGAATAACACTGAATTTTTCACCAATCAAGGAATTCATGGAATTCATGAAGATTTATTAAGTAGACTACTCCAGAGCTGAGCCACGTTGGCTGAGAGGAGCCCAGAATTTCTTTAAGTTTTCCATAGTTTCCCTCAGAAACAACATTAATCAAGCCTTTAAATGGATTCTGGAACAACAGGATCTGCAAAAGAGCAGAATGAAGCATATTTTTCAGCAAGGACTGTTTCAAGTAGTGTGAGGATGTATTTGGTACAGGGAACAGAAATACAGAAAGAGATTGCCAACCAAAGATTCACAGCTACAATAGATATCTGCAGCAGAAGCTCAGTATTCAATGCCAAAGCTGGCAGGACCCCACACAAGGCACCCCAGGCCCTCGTTCAGACAGTGTGCTTGGGTTGAATGATCTAGCTTAGACTGTAAGTCACTAGAGTTCCCAAAGCAGAAGAGCTCAGTCCAGTGAATAATCAGATGGCATTCTCTACATGGAAGGTCTGCAAGTCAGTCACTCCCCTGATATAAGGAGGTTGAAACAGCCTACTTAGAATGCAAAAATAAATCATAGAAAAGTCAGGACTATAGAAAGTTATCTTGGAGAGAAAGACAGGCAAAGATCATCTCAGAACAGGATAGCACAAAAGCACTACATACAAAGCTGCATAGGAGACATATCACTTATCTTCAGCCCAAAATGTCTTCCTAGAAGAGCTCAAAAAATTTTTAAAAATCAAGTAGAAAAATTGGGAAAAGAAATGCAAGAGAAAGTATATATCTTGCAAAAGGAAGCACTGAAGAAAACAAATCTTTTAAAAATACAATTGAACAAATGCAAAAAAAAAAGTTTTTTAAAAAATATATAATTAACCAAATGGAAATACAAAAGCCAAGTGAAGAAAATAATTTCTGATTAATAGATTGGGGAAATGGATACTAATAGACTGTATGAGATACCAAGAATCAAAATTCTAAAAATAAAAATTCTAAAAAAAATAAAAAATAGCAAAAAGTTAAAACACCTCATTAGAAAAACAACTCACCTGGGAAAGACATCCAAGATAAATTATGGTGAAACAATGATGCACATCCTCACCACTTTGTCAAATATTGTATTAGAAATGTTAACTTTAGCAATAAGAGAAGAAAAATAAATGAAAGGAATTAGGATAAGCAAAAAAGAAATATACTTCTCACTCTTTACAGATGATTTGATTCCAGAGAATCCTAGAAAATCAAATAAAAATATCAGAAATAATTAGGAACTTGAGCAAAGTTGCAGGATATAAAATAAATCCACAGAAATCATCATGATTGTCATATATGATCAACAAAGCACAGCAGCAAGAGATAGAAATAGAAATTCCATTTAAAATGACTATAGTCAACATAAAATGCTTATTATTCTATCTGCCAAGATAAACTCAGAAACATTATGAAAACAATTACAAAACATTTTTACACAAATAAAATCAGATCTAAATAATTGGAATAAATGTCAATCATTCATGGATAGCCCAAAGTAATATAAAAAAATGACAATTTTTCCCAAATTAAATTACTTATTCATTGCCATACCAGTCAAACTAACAAAGATTACTTTATTCAGCTATACAAATAGCCAATCAATTCATATGGAAGAACTAAAAATCAAAAGCACCAAAGGAATTAATGGAAAAAATGCAAAGGAATGTGGCCTAGCTATTCCAGATATAAAATTATATTATAAATCAGCAGCTACCACAACTGTTTGGTACTGACTAAGAAAAAGAGTGGTTGATTGAGGAATAAATTAAGTACAAAAGAAACAGTAGCAAATTTAATACATAGCTTGTTCTACTGCCTCCTACAAATATGCCAGAGCAGGCTTTGCTTAATGAAGAATTATATGAAATATCAATATACTAGATTCTTGTTTTCAAGGGAAAAAGAATAGATTTACTTCAATGTTTTGAGAAGACTAAGTTTACAGATGAGGGTTAAACCATTTTTGTTGTAGGGATATAAAAAAATTCCTGAGCAGGGAACATGATCAAAATAATTTAACATTTAGATCCATGAACTAGCAGATTATTATAGGTATTTTTATTTCTTTTACCCAAAAGCTTAGATTTGTTATATACTCCAATTTTGTCACCCTTATAATTTGTATACCCTTATGAATACATATAAAGTATAATTATCAAAGAACTAATTGAACATGCCAAAAATATTCATTTTACTATTTGGTTTCAAGCTGAATTTAGATGTTGATGCAAGAGATATCTTTATATTAAATTATCTAATTAGTAAACAGACATAATTGTGCTTCATGATTTGGTGCATGGTTGCTATCACTCATGGAGTTATTTCCCATAGTGGCCCCTCATACAGATTGAATACCTTTTTTAATGTGTTATTTTTTTGCTCATGTTTTTGTAAAAATCTTCAAAAAGAATCCATCCATAACATGGAAAACTTTCATTTTGGTTAGTTTAGAATCATTGCAACAACTGAGCACAACATTGTTGTCTTACATGTCCATCTATTCATTCATTTATTCATTGATCCTCCATATATTAATCTGTTCATTAACAAATATCTAATATATTTTCAATGCAATATCTAGGGAGTTATATTATTTAGATAAGACATAGTCTTAATCCTGATGGATCTTACAGTAGTGGAGAAGCCATAATTATAGAAAAGAATAATAAAAAATATTACTCAATAAATTTGTTTCATTAAAAAAATTAAATGTGTTAGTATTTAAAACAAATTGCTGTGATAAATCCAATGATAAAAATTATTATTAACATTGGAAATTAAGGAATAGGCCATTTAGGATGTGAATATTTGAATTATATTGCAAAAAATAAAAGATAGGAATACTTAAATATGAAAAACAAATTACCAAAGAGCTTCCAGAAGTTATATACAAAAATATTTCTTTATTCCACTGGAGCATTGTCTGGTCTAGGACCAAGTAGTTGTAATAAAGTTAAACTGAGCCTAGAACGATCATTAGATAGATAGATAGATAGAGAGAGAGAGAGAGAGAGAGAGAGAGAGAGAGAGAGAGAGACAGACAGACAGACAGACAGACAGACAGGAAGACAGGAAGACAAATAGAAATTGATATATAGATCTGAAAAGACACAGAATCAACCAGTGAGGTGAAATGGTAGTGATGAGTATGTTTTAACAGCAGCAATGTGGCAAGCTTGTCTAGTGACAAGAAGTCTATCCATAGCAGGTCCTCCTGACCAAGATATGGTGTCTGCAGGTGCTTGTTTGTGTTAAAGAACTGCCTGGGACTG
The DNA here is from genome assembly GCF_037893015.1 of Macrotis lagotis. Taxonomy (NCBI): domain Eukaryota; kingdom Metazoa; phylum Chordata; class Mammalia; order Peramelemorphia; family Peramelidae; genus Macrotis; species Macrotis lagotis. The sequence goes on along the minus strand of NC_133663.1, from coordinate 147,072,407 downwards.
GATGAACTAATTCTGGCATTCAATTACAACAGAGTTCATCAAGGACTGCATACAAAGGACTGCTATTACTTCAAGTTCAGGGTACGACTCACTTGCTGGACCTTAGCCTGAAAAATAAGGTGTCTTCTAATAGTAAGTAAAGAGAGGAATGACAAGAGTGGCGTGACCTTGGCACGGGTGTGGCAACGCTGACCAAATCCAAGGGATGAAAAAAAAATGAGTGTGAACAATCTAGACAAAAGGAACATCTGAGCAAAGATACAAAAGTAGGAGAACATAAAATGTTTGGAAGATAGAGTTCAATCTGACTGAGGCATGGTTATACTGAAGAAGTTATATTTGGTGTCATATAAAAAACAGCATGGTATTGTAAGATTTGTTCATATACATGTGTTTTTCATTGATACATGTTTTCAAGAATGTGTTTTATATTATATGATTGCTATTGTTTAAGATAAGGCATCATATAATTTAGAATTGGAAATGATAATAATCTAAGATCTACCAAATGTAGATTGTACTGTAATGTGTACCAAATGTACTGTGTAGTTGATTCTTGGTTATAATCCAAGCTTCCTTGCCCTCTGGAATATCATATCCCAAGTCCTGTGATTTTTAATGTTCATAGAATTGCTTCTTTCTGATGGCTTACAGGATTTTCTCCTTCATTTGATAATTCTGGAATTTGGCTATAATATTCCTTGGCATTTTTGTTTTGATCAGGAAGTGATCAGTGGATTCTTTCAATGACTATTTTGTCCTCTGGTTCCAAGATATGATGTCAGCTATCCTTCATGATTTTCTGAAAAATTCTATCCAGTTTCTTTCTGTCATCAAAGATTTCAGAAGTTCAATAATTCTTAAATTATTTATCTATGACAGTTATTTTATCATTGAAATATTTTCTTTATTTCCCTATTTTACTTCATTGTTTTAATTTTGTTTAGTTGATTCTTGGTGTCTCATGGAGTCATTAGCTTCCACGAGTCCCTCGTCTCTTATTCTTCAAGTATTTACTGCAGTTAGATCTTGCATCTCCTTTTTAATTAGGAAAAATTTATCTTTCACTTGTCCAATTGTATTTTTATAGGATTTGTTTTCTTCTGTCATTTTTTTTTTGCTGCAAGATGTCGAATTTCTCTTGTATACATTTTTAAATTTGATTTTTTGAGCTCTTCCAAGAAGCCTTTCAGGGCTGGAGAACAATTCATATTCTCCTTCACAGCTTCACATGCAATATCCCTTCTATGGTCTTTTTCAGGGATAGTGTTTTTCAATAAACATAAGACTTTTTTTCTATAAGACTTTTCAATAAATTTTCAATAAACACTGCTTTTCTCTGACCTTTCTTATTCATTTTGAAATTTGTTACTAGACATTGTCCCAAAATTCTTATTGTTGGCAGATGGCCAACTCAAGGACCTTTGATGTGGAGAACCCTAGAGTGTTCCTTAATGACCTGGGGCCATCTCTGCTAGGAAATCCAGGGGGTTGCTCAGTGGACCAAGTGATAAGGAATTCCAGGGGCTTTCTCTCCAGACTTCTGAACTGTCTTTATTGGGGATTAAAGCTGGCCCATTTCTTGGGCCACTGGGAATGGTGGGAACACCTGTAGCTTAGTTACTGAATTAGGTCTTCCAGTCTGGGAATGCCAAGATCTCTCCATATGGGTCAGGCTATTCAGTTCAGTCACACTGTTGACTGGGAATTGGAGACATCAGCATTGGGGCTCTCCTAGTTCACTTGCTGAGCAGCTGACTCACTGAATCCAAAATGCAAGAATCTCCTCAGGAGATCTCTCCCACAGTTGAGAATTCCAGGTTAGTCCCCATCTTGCCTCATTGTCTTTGCAATGGTGTGTCTGCCCTAGTTAGACTCATGCTACCCCTGTGATCATCTTTGCTGAAAGATGTTCTACTCTGTGTCAGTTCTATCGCTACAAAATCTCTTTAGTGGCTTGATCAACATTATTTTTGGATCAAGGAGAACTTGACACAATTCATGACTTCTCTCTGCCAATTTGGCCAGAAGAGTCTCCCTCTATTATTTGTTATCTATCTATTTTCTAAAAATCATTTTTTTATATATTTGTTTGCATCCTATTCCCTATTATATTGTAAGTTCCTTGAGGTTAGAGACTCTCTTTTGTTTATTTATTTATTTATCTGTTTGTTTAATTGTTTAATTATTTATTTATTTGTTTTGGGGGGTATTCCCAATGCCCAGTACCCAGCATATAGTTGGTCCTTAATAAATGTTTATTGATTGAAGGGCGAAGGCACATAAATTTTTAGTGGAACTCTTTTAGAACACATTTGCAAACTAAAATAGAAGAAGAGAGAGAGCAAATTCTAATCAGTATTACCACAAAAAGAGCAAATAATACTTTTGGAGGTAAAAATGATCATTTGGTTTATTTTATGTAAAAAAAATTATGATAGATTACCTCCATCTTATCTGGGGATAAAGTGAGGAAGTATCCAGTTTAAGATCTGGAGAGATAGTAGTCCAAATTTTGTTCATAATGACTATGTAATAAGGCAGTGGACACCTTTTTGTTGTCCCCAGAAAATGAAACTGGAGAACATATGGTAAATTACTTTGGTAGAAGGAGTTTAGTTATATGTGGCTCTAGATTCTTTACTTTTTCCACACTACCTTTTTGAAGTTACTATTATCAACAAAAGGTGAATTGATGAATAAATAAAAGGCTATTTTTGCAAAGTTTCTTTCAAAATATCCATTTCTTTGATATATTTTATAAGATAAAATCAAAATATTCTGATTCCAGCCCAGATATTAAATATACTGATTTTTACATATATATTTTGCTAGAAATATAGTTAAGGAACTACCATGAAGAACAATATAAGTATTATTATTATTATTATTATTGTTATTATTATTATTGTTGTTGTTGTTGTTGTTATTATTATTATTATGTCTATCATTTTCCATCATTTAATGATTTATTGACCTATAATCTAGAGGATTCAATGTACCATTCAAACTGAGAAGAGAAAAATATAGTCTTTCAGGGAGTGAGTAAACTGTGATGGAAATAAGATTGACTCTGAATTCCTGAGAACATGTGTTCAAATACTGCCAATTATAACTTCTTCCTTTATATCATTAGACAAATCCTTTGATCTCTCTTTTTGATGACAAGAAAACTGAAGCCCAGAAAAAAAGAAATGTTCTGAACAAGATCACATAACTATTAATGACCAGTCAAATCAAGACAATTTGATTACAAATCCAATTCTTCCATTCTGCAACACTGTCTCTGAAAGGAGAAAGGTTTATTTTTCAGAAAGTGACAGAATAAGTATTTCACACTCAATGTTTTCCCAAGACATAATTATATTTTCTCTTTGTGTTTTCATGCAATAAAATCCTTCCTTTAGTCATAATATCTCGCATTTGTGTAATTCATGTAAAAGAGACCCCTGTGTACATGAAAACCCAGAAAAATTTAGTGATTTGGTTCACTGGTCACACTTGGAAAACTTGAATCTGTCTATCACCAACTGGAGACTTATCATTGATTTCCTCTGCACAATCCATAGTTTGTAGAATTCAGATGGGAAAAAATTAATTTTAAATGAAAGATAACAAAATTTGATGGAAAATATCAATGTCTATCAATTTAGAACTCCTTTTCCAGAGATCAATAGCCTTAACACATTTTGATCATGCAAAAGAAAGATCCTTAAGCAGGCTTTGCCTCTCATATTTCAGATTGTGTGGACAATAGTTCTATCTATTAACTTGCTGAAAGAATATTTTTACACCTCTCATCTTTTTCTACATAACCCAAATGGTGATATTTTTTAAATCTGATTTGTCTCCTGTCAAATATGTCTTCTGCGTTTTATTATCTGAAGTTCTTATAAAAGGGGGCAGAAGAAAAATGATGTATTATGAACAATATTAGACATTAAAACAATCAAGTAATTTTCTTCAAAATTGTCTTCAGTTATCAATAAATAAATAAATAAATCACCATTTCAACCTACCAATATGTCACGTTTTGGTCCCTCCTTTCAAGTTCACATCAATTTTTTTGGCCATTATTCTATTTTCTCTTGTCTTTTTAATAGTTATTTAATTGTCTATTTATAATTCACCTGAAACTCAAATATAGTTAAGTTCTTTCTGAATCCATTCTTTTATGTATTACCAATTAATTAATTAATTCAAATAACTTTGTTAATACTGAACATTACTCTTAGCTTATGTCTTCTAAGTATTAATCAAACCCTAATCATTCAAAAATATTTTGGATTTCTTATTACTCCATTATTTTCAATTTATCAATTGATCGATATTTTACTAAATATTTGATTGGGCTTGTTTGTTTCTTGCTTTTTAGTTTTTGCAAGGCAATGGGGTTAAGTGGCTTGCCCAAGGCCACACAGCTAGGTAATTATTAAGTGTCTGAGGCTGGATTTGAACTCAGGTACTCATGACTCCAAGGCCAGTGTTCGATCCACTGAGCAATCTAGCTGCCCCCTATTTGATTGTTTTGAGGATAATTATAGCAAAATATTATTTACAATCCATGAGAAAACTTCTATCCATCTTTGAAAGAAAATGAATCATTTTCTCAATCTGATTATTCTTAAGAAATTCATTATGTTATTGGTATTACATTAAATATGCAAAATTATTGGGAGCTTATTTAATTTGTTACAATTTTAATCTGGCCCATGAAAGAGCATTGAATGATTCACCAATTATTTCCAAGAACTATTTCCACATTGTTATGTGGAAGTACAGATCACCTGTACTGAGCTAATCCCAAGATATTTAGTGACCTTTGTTTTTATTATAAATGTCCTTATAAGTGATATGTTATCTTTAGTGCTACTAAATAAGAATTTGGATGAGTTTTGTGGTTTAATTCTATGTATTGTCACTGATAATTTTTTTGTAACTCCCAAAGGGTACTTGTTCTCTTTATCCTTTTTCCAGTTAAAATGACTTTCTATAGGGTTATTTATCTCAGTACAACAGAGGGGGTTGTTTTAGAGTTTTCCTGACAAAGCAGCATTAATGTGCAAATGCTTACTAAAGCAGTGTATCTCTATTGCAAACCTTTCCCCCTATGCTATCTGTGTTAGCACTCATGAAAAATTCATGAATCCAAGAACTCAGATTTTTCCTTCTCATTTTTGAATGCACCTTCATTATAGATATTATTCAATGATTCCTTCATTGACTTTTAGAATAGCTGTAAAAATATCACCAGAAAATAGAGCACATAATAGAGATTTAAATCAATAAGTTTAAAATATCTCTTAGATTGCTGTATACATAACTCTACTGCTTTTTGTAATCACTCTGAGGGTTACAATGTCAACAAATTATGATATAGTTCTGCTCATGATCAGGTAATTGCTATGTCAGGAAAGTAATTCTTGACTTTGGGGGTAGGGAGAAATAATCATTACAAGTGGAAATAAAAAAGGTTTTGTACTTTCCAGTTATATTATTTTTCAATTAAACAAGTGTCTGAAAAAATTCTTATCCATGAAAATTAAACCAAAAAATGAGCAAAAAAAATTAAATGATACCTTTCATTTTAGGATTCCTTTTCTAATTCTTATTCTAGATGAAGAATTTAACAGGAAGATAGAAAATTGGGCTTGGATTTGGAATGGCCTGATCGCAATTACTGCTTTAGATGTTTATTTTTTTTTTGACTCTGGAAAAGTCTCTTAAATTCTTTCAGTCTCATTTCCCTCATAATAATATCACATAACTCACATGATTATTGTGAGGAGTAAATGATTTAATATGTAACATATTTTGCAAAACTGACAGTGTTAAATGCATGTCAATTATAACTACTATCATTATAATTATAAATATTTTATTGGATATTTTTTTCTTTTGAATAAGGTCACAGGTAATGGCAATAACAAGAAATTTAGGCATACAGAAGAAACTATTTTAAAATTTTCAAGGAGAGTTAGAAAATGGAAGAGGACAATTGAGAAGAGAAATGTGCTTTCTTTTGATCTCCTTTTTGAACTAATTATTCTATGTAACTAACTACTCAGTTCCGTTTCTATTATATTAGAAAATTTCACATGCTATCTTTACCACTGAAATTTCAGCATCTCTTTCCAAATTTAGTACTTTTCCTGTCTTTGAGCATAACACCACAGACAATAAAAGATTCCCTGCCCAGTAGCTTTCAGGATGATTCTTATATTGTGAACAGTGCTTCACACTTATTTCTCTGTGAGGGTTATTATACAAGTAGAGATTGAAAACAAACAAATAAAACAACTTTTTTTTAAAGCTAAACATGCATTAGTGAAATTAATTATTGACCTATAAACTGTGCCCTCCCTAAAGTCTCAGAATTAATATTATGAGTATTCATCCAGAGTTAAAACATTCTTCATACAATTATAGAAGCGATTGTATTTCTATGGTATAGATAATTTTACTGTTGATACGCCTTAAATTTAAGGAAAAAATAGTTGCTTATTGTTATTGTAACTATTGTAACTATTGTTACAAACATAATAGTCTTGCTTTAGAAACCTTTTTTTTGCTTTCTTTCACTCTCATAACTTTAAAGATAGCAACCTACTATAATGTACTCTCCCTCCTGGAATAGCAATGTCACTTTTTTTTAAATGTTAATTAAGTCTACAATGCTTTCTTTGATTTTCTTTTGTAGTTCACAATTGAGCCCTACAGATATTACTCTAAAATATCTTTTCCAGTTCATACATAGTATCTTTTCATAATGATGGCCTGTCATTCAACAATATACCACATAACTACATTGAGAGATAAGCTGCTTAGAATTTTAGTTTGAAACTGAGTAATAACCAAGCAGAGCTGATTCTATAGACAGTGCTTAAGCCACTTGAAACCAGAGACCATTTCATACCATTACATTCTTGAAATGTTTCATGGAGTGGCTAGCATACATAACAAGTACTGGATAAAGATTTGTGGAATTAAATGAGCAAATTGAATCAGACTGTGTGCATTGAAAAAGTAACGTACCAAAAGAAAAAAAGGAAAAAGGAAAAGAACGAATTTATTGTATCCAGAGTACTTTCTTCAGCACTAGAGGAATTTAAGTATTACATAATCTATGAAAGAATGAATTAAGGAATGTGTGATTAAATGACTGACACATGTTCTGTATCATGACACTTAATATCTTCCTATAAATCTCACACATTCAACAGACACTTGTCTACTAAATTGAATTTCTTAAAATGTTCTTAAAATTGTGTTCTGTCCTTCTTAATTTATCTTTAAGGTTGGAAGTTAATTAATTAGTATGTTTTTAATAATGATGTAATAATTCTTAAAAAATCTGAGCAGAGTTCAATTTTTTTTTTTCTTTCTTCAAAAGATCCTGCTCTCATCAGGAAAACTGTATTATGCTATTTCTGAAAATACTCTGAATTAATTCTAACGTCAGTAGTACTAAATGGTCTCAGTTCACCAAAGTTCTTTCTAATGCTGTGTATTTTGCTCTATAGCATTTAATGTCATTGTTGACATTTCTCTCATTTTTATGATTTTTGCACATGTTAAATTCAGAAAGGTTAAATACACAAAAAATAACATTTACTTTCATAGTTTTAGAAAAGGGATTCAATTATTTAAGATATGCAAGTATAAACCATATTAGCTCAAAATAGAACAGTAAAGGTGAATTTTTGATAAAAATAACACACATAAGAAGGTGGCAAAATAGAACAAAATTCAGATTTAAAATATATTCCAGTGCGGAAATTACACAATTATTATTGTCTTTTAAAATTATAACTCTTGTTTGTCTATTCCTTTGTATTTCTTTTAGGATATGTGATTTCATTGATACTAGTACTCCTTTCATCATCACAGATAAAAATTGTAATGCTTCTTTGATATTATATAGTGTTAGAGAACTGTTATTATTATATAAATTTATGTCAAATTGATAATTGTTTTCTTGGCATTTAACTACTCTGTACCCACAATTCAACGCTTTTTTTTTCTTTTTAGAAAATGTCCAACTAGAGCTTGTCTTCTGGGAACAAATTATCATGATGAGGAATCACAACAGGGCTTTAAGATAATATACAGAAAGACACAAGTGGAAGAACTATGACTGTATCTCTCTTAGTAACATATTTGGAAATGAAAATAAAGGTTTTAGTGCACATATATAATGATTAACTGAATATATTTCAGGACCATTTCAACAGGATTTCTTAACAATATCTATTTCATACCCTCCAATATTCGAATGTGAGGCATTACTTAGTGCATAAAATACTTTGATTCTTACTTCTTGACACTTTTGTACATGAAAGAATTCACAGGAAATTCCAACTTCATGTTGAATGTTTAGCAGTCCAAAATAACTAGGAAAATATTTTCAGAATAAAGGCTAATCAATCCACCAATTACCAAGTAGCTATTAATCCCTTACCTATCAAATATGTAAACTCAAAAATGAAATCATGATTTTGAAATTTTTTCTCCTATGAGAAAAAAACAATAAAAAGATAAAAAAGAATACTTAAAAATGAGATTTGGTGAAAGAAAAAGCACTGGCTACTACAGGGGAATCAGGAAAGGTCTCTTTTATTAGGTTGTGTTTGAGTTAAATTTAGGAGATTATTAGTGAAAGCCAGGCTACATTTCAGAAAAGGAGGAAACATGCAAAAGTATGAAAAATGGATTTGGAATACCATATATCAGTAGCAGGAAAAAGACAAATTGAAATGAATTCATAGAGTGTGTGTAAGTAAATAATTTGTAACAAAACTAGAAACAGAAATTGTATGGGTTTAAAATGCTGAACAGAGATGTTTTTATTTGATCTTAGAGATACTATGAAGTCATTAAGTTTGAGTAGTATAGTTATAATACCAGAACTCTTTTTTTTTTGAGAAAGAAATAGATTAAGATAGGAAAGAAATATATATATATATATACATATATATATATATGTATATATATATATACATATAGATAGATAGATAGATATGATATGATATAGATATAGATATAGATATGAATCTGCGTTTTATTATCTGAAGTTCTTATAAAAGGGGGCAGAAGAAAAATGATGTATTATGAACAATATTAGACATTAAAACAATCAAGTAATTTTCTTCAAAATTGTCTTCAGTTATCAATAAATAAATAAATAAATCACCATTTCAACCTACCAATATGTCACGTTTTGGTCCCTCCTTTCAAGTTCACATCAATTTTTTTGGCCATTATTCTATTTTCTCTTGTCTTTTTAATAGTTATTTAATTGTCTATTTATAATTCACCTGAAACTCAAATATAGTTAAGTTCTTTCTGAATCCATTCTTTTATGTATTACCAATTAATTAAGAGGACAGATTTGTGATGTAATTGGATTTGGAAATTCTGAAGTGAGAACACTGGACTAGAATTGATGACTCTCCTGGCTTGAGAACAGTTGTCTCTCCACCATACAATATTGCTTCTCTTTTATGAATAGTTGTATAAGTGTATTTCCAATGAAGATCAGAAGACTGTCTACTAAAAAATACTGATATTATTTTCATCAATTTGTTTATTTTGTTCTAAACATGAGAATTCATGAATGTGGACAATTTAAGCTTGGCAAATCTCTTGACCTCTGGCACTGAAATATCAAATAACTTGTCCCTGACCACATAGCTATTATCTGTCAGAAGCATAACTTTAGTTCAGATCTTCTTGGCTCCCAAGACCAGTTCCCTATTGATTATAAGTTGTTGTCTTTCTAAGAAAAAAAGGGTCAAACCAAACTAAAAGAAAAACCAAAAACTAATAGTAATGATTTTAACAAGTGGAAAATTGTACAGGATGAGAGTGGAGATGATTCTTTAATAAATATTGAAGCTCCTATTTTTACAGAATATTTGGACCTACAATACTGGCTACATCAATTAGAAGCTAATGTTAATTTGATGTCTTTCTTTTAGTTCTGAAAATTATTGAGTTTTATTGAAAATCTTATTACTATAAATAAATTTTTTCTTAATTTAATAATAAGTTACTTTTTGAACATTTCATTTATTTCTTCATGAAAATTCCAATTTTAGTAATTGTATTGTTTTTACATTGTTTAAAAGTCTAATAGAAGCTGGGCATGAAATCAGAAAGATCTGAGTTCAAATCCCAGACTCAAACATTAATAGCTGAATGGCACTGGGCAAATCACTTGACCTTTGTTTACCTTAATTTTCTCTTCCTTAAAATGGAATAAGAAAGGGTTCTTGTGAACCTCAAATGAGAAAATAATTTTAAAACAAAAAAATGCCTGGCATAGAATTAGTACTAGATTAATTTTAATTATTTTCATTTTCATTATTAAATTAATATATCAGACACATGGAAACAAATAACTAAAGTGAATTACAATGATGAAATCACATCATTCAACTTTAACAAATCATCTTCAAAATACTTAAATTCTTATCATTCCATATTCATCAGGAATATGAGGATCTTATTTTAGTTATAATTCTTGTTTTCATTTGCTTTCTCCTGTATACTCACAACTTTAGGTCATTCAAATTGAAATATAAATTACATCAGATTTCAGATCTATAAAGTATTTTGAAAACAATTGTAAGTAAAATTAATAGCTAGTTAGAAATATACAAGTACATTCTATGATTTTTAAAATCATTTTAAGGTTTTTAAAATGGCTTGTTATTTTCAATAAAGAAGAACAGCAGGAGCCTGATAGTCTAGAGAGAAGATTTTATGACATGTCCATCTCTATTATACTAAAGAGGCAATTGATTGAATCAAAGAACCTATTCATTTATTATATTGAAAGAATAACTTTTTTTAAATTATAAAGGCTTTTCATTTTTAAATATGCAGTATATCAGTAATGCTAAACATAATACCATTCACACTAAAAATAACAAATTACATGGAGTCATTTCTCTAGTCATTCTGTACAGAAAATGATTATAGTTTAATCTTTTGGGAAGGATGGATTCAGAGTATTTTGCTATTCACTAAATATTCATAAGCCCAGGCTAATCAAATATGTGTTTTAATTAAAAGGTGTTTTGCAATATAAACATATGTGTGTTATTTAAAATATTTTGATGAACATTTGAGTTTTATTATTCTAGGATAAGAGGTATTAAATTAAGTGATTTCTAGTTTCAGTAGCCAGATATGGGTCAAATGGACTGGAGAAAGCCCAAGGTGAGAAGCACTTAGGGCTAAGTGACTTACCCAAGGTCTGAGAACAAATTTGATCAGCAGGTCACCTGACAACTTCATGGCTAACACTCTACCCACTGTGCTATATTATTATAAATATAGATTTAGATATATAGATATATATGCATACATATTCACTTTTGAAATGTACTGTTTAAAACACTTTTCTTGTAATAATATGGATGAGAAAAGTAGATATTGAGTCACCCTAAGACTACGACAAATTGTCTGTGAAGACCTGAATATATGTGTACATGCATATATCCACTCATACACGCAAGACACACACATGCACTCACATGTATGCATACCTATATAGCGCTAATAAGTATGCACGATCATTTATTCATGTATGTTCTGTGTTTGTAACATGTGTGTTGAATGCATGTGGTGTGTTGTGTGAAATTGCATGTAAGCATGTGTGTGGTGTGTGCATGTACATGTGTGTATGCATGTGTGTACATGCATTCTAACAGGGAGAGAGAGAGAGAGAGAGAGAGAGAGAGAGAGAGAGAGAGAGAGAGTTTATTTTCACAGAAACAGACATAAAACTACCAGTGTGTTGAAATAATGGGAAAACAGATGAAGATTTCTGTAGAGCCATGTGGTATATGATTTAATGTATGTATGTGAATTCTGTGGAAAATTTACTACTACCACTACCAACAAAACCATGAATTTTAAAGTGATGAAGTAATCCCATCTTTATCAAAAGATAAAACACATACCTTGATGAAATAATGAATTCATTAATCTATCAAAATATATAAAATATTTTAAATACTCCTAGAAGTATAAAATTAAGTATTACAGTAGATAAGATAACTGGATACTGATTTGGAAAAAATTCTGAATTTAAATGTTACTCAGAGATTTATAAACTGTGTGGCCAGAGAAAAATTATTTTTCCTCTATCGCCTCATGTTTAAAATAATATCACTTTTCCCAGGGAATTTATGAGAATATAATGCCATAATACTTGTAAGATACTTTGTAAATATTAAAATGTTATGAATGTAAATGCTAGCTATTATCATTATTGGTATTATGATTTAAAAATAAATAATCATTTAATAAGTTCATTGTATCTATTAAAGGCCGTTAGGTTGTATAATGAACATAATGCTTGACCAGCATTTAGGAAAAACTGAATTCAAATTTTGATTCAAATCTTTATAGCTTGTTGAATGTCTTTTTACCAACATTTTTTCTCATGTGTATAAAACATTAAGTTCCAGGGCCATTTCAAAGATTAAATGAGATAATGCATGAAAAATCAATTACAAATTATAAAGTATCACATGGATTTTAGTTAGTATTACTATTAATGTTATTATTATTATTATTATTATCATAAATGACATCTTAGTATTCTTGGTTACCTGATTTTAGTCTTGATTCTTAAAATTTAAAATTAGTTTTCTTTTCTTTTTCGATTTTATAATCTTTATTAGACAAAGATCCATTCCAACTTTTTGATAATTACTCTCAACTTTAAAGATTAACAATAAAGTGTTATTCATACATTTCCTTATCATATGGGGATAATCCTATCTTAAAGACTATGCTATTAAAGTTCAAACTAACAAGTCATATCAAAATGAAGATGCTTCAAGAGTTAAGTGATAATTTATGTCTGTTATCAATTTATCAATATTGGTCTGTGTATAATAAGTAACAGGGGAAGGAAGGAAGGAAGGAAGGAAGGAAGGAAGGAAGGAAGGAAGGAAGGAAGGAAGGAAGGAAAGAAGGGAGAGAGAGAAAAAAAGAAGTAAGAAGGGAGGGAGGGAGAAAGGGAGAGATGCACTAATACAAAAATAACTGAACTTTGTGCCTGGGTAGCAAGAATAAAGGAGAAGGCAACCATATTTTAAGTTTTCAAAAACTTACATCTATAAATATTACAATTACTTCTGTTCAATTGACTGTCTCATTATTTATTATATTATTTTAATCAATAATCAAAAATTTAATTTTATTGTATATTCCATGTCAGTTGTCCAGGATACCCAAAATGCTAGTGATGACTGGGCAATTACTCACAATCAACTGCAATTTGAGAAGTGCAGGGAAAGAAATGGCAGAAAAATGATATGGTCATGAATCAGTGAAGGAAAGATTAAAGTATTAGCAAGCACTACTTGTTAGGATCTAAGGGCATCATAAAGAAGTGATGTGAAATGATGCAAGACCATAAAAGAAACAAAACAACTTCCAGAATGCTCTGATAAAATCCTAATAAGGGTTGGACTATAAACTTATATAGGGCTCTGAGGGCAGGCTTGCTCACTCATCCATAATATTGCTTTCTACATTCAATCTTACCAATGTCCCCATTCTAACTCCACTCCACCCCCTCCCCCAAAAAAGGAAAAACTGTTCAGTTTACTATATATAGTAGAATAATAAATTGATAAATCTCTAACTATGGGAACTCCCAGGGGGAAATGAATGCAGGAAAATTTTTAAGTTCAATCTTTTTTAGACACCTTCTCAATCACTTCTTTAAAGCCTAGATTTTCAATAACTTTAAATAAATAAAGCAGTAATTGCATAAACTAACAAACAAATAAATAAAAACTTCATTTGTAGCTTGCCCATAAATGTTCATCCAGAAAAGTTAATGAGTGGTTCTCTAGAGGAAGTAGAACCTGATTCTAGAATAATCATAACTTGAATATTAATATCCAGATGGCAGAAACACTTGATTTTTTTGTTTTCTTTATCTCTGTATTCTCAATGCCTTGCATATATTCACAATAGGAACTTAATAAATTTTTATTGAAGTATTGTTTTGAATTACCTTGTGCTTAAAAGGGAAATTATTGATAACTAGCCCCAGACAAAGTGTTTTGTCAGATATTAGGTGCCCAAATCATCTAGAAAGGAGAAATGTTTTAGTAAAAAAGAGAATTTTCATAATATAAGAGGTCCTGATATATACAAAGTTTCTCTTTTAAAAATTTACACACAAAAATTGTGTTGGGATAAAGCAGATAAGATTATATATCCGTATGGATATGATTATATATAAATCCATATTTATGTATATATATAAACATGCATATGCAATTTTTATAAAAAATGAAAATTATATAATTAATATGTATAAAAATCATATCTATCCACAGATTTATATTACTATATCCATATAATTATAGATATATTGATAAAGTTAGAAATATAGAGAACACAGATATAGTTATATTTATAGTTGTAGATACAGATAAATTAAAGACAGAGAGAGAAAGATAGATTTAGGTACATTTATACAGTTTTATTAAAAATTATAGTACAGTCATTTCTGTTAAACTGCTGGTTTGTAAAATATGAATTTGTTTCAAAATGACTGATGTTGGAGACAAATTTTAGTACACCATGAATTTCACATTCTATCATGTTAAATTGTCAACAAGAATCATCAAATTGCAATCAGCTGAACTTCCCATACACACATACACACACACACACACACACACACACACACACACACACACACACACACAAATACAAGGACAAAATCTCAAAAATCTATAATTTATCTTACTTAGTTCATGACACCTCTCATTGTGTATGGTTGGATAATACTAAGTCACAGCTCACACTTTCCCATACCCAATTCCATAAGCAAAATTCGATTCTTTGCAAGGTGAAATGTCATTTCTGAGTAATTAGTACCACATCTTCTCACAGTAGCTTCCCACAGGCTATTCTCTCTCCATATATTCATCCACTCTGATTACCCAGAAACTCATGGAAATAATATGATAGTCTTAGCAGCAGCTTGAGGCCCAAGATACTGCCTATATTGTGATACATATTCACATGCATACATACATACATATATACATACATCCACTAAAATTCATAAAATGGTGCTACTACTTTTATTATATCCCTGTCTTATTTTTATGTCAATAACATAGTTTTTGACTGTTGTAAATACCCTTACTGCATTTTTCACTTCATCCTTATGGTTTTTATTTGATTTATTTAACATGCTTATAACTTTTTATATCAGAACTGACTAAATTTTATCTATGTATATTTCACTATGTATATATATAGTTTTAAATTATGTAATAAAATATATCTTACTATATTTAGTATTTAATTAATAATGAAATACAAAAATAATTGTGACATTTATTTTTCTTTTAGAGTGCTCATGATTTAATTTATGTATTTTGATGCTTAATTCAAAAAAAAATCCAAATGAAAATCTCCATCATTCACTCTAATAATGTATGAAATTTAGCATAAAATATAGCATATAAGAAAAGAACTAATTCTTGGGAATCTCAATTTTTATATTCAGTTTAGGATGAAGAATCTCAAATAAAATACTCATTTAAACTATAATTCATTTTATCAGTAAAATAAAACAAATAATAAAGAAATCAGGGAAACAGTACACAAAATTTGATCCACTGGTAGTTTCAGGCTTGATTTCCATGCCTCTCTACCCTGAAAGAGGTGTGTTTTCATATCCTGAGAACAACAAACTGAACAAAGAGAGAGTTTTTGCATGTCAGAGGAGGAAGAACCTCATTTCTTAAAATTAATTTTAACATCAAATTTTGAACTCTTTTTCAGCTATAGGTAAATTCAAGTTAAAACCATTTAGGGAAGAAATGTTGTGTGGGAAAATTTCAAAATAAGATACCTAAGGCTACTAGTCTCTTCCCTCTTCTGTTTTTTTTTTTTTTTAGGTTTTTGCAAGGCAAATGGGGTTAAGTGGCTTGCCCAAGGCCACACAGCTAGGTAATTATTAAGTTTCTGAGACCGGATTTGAACCCAGGTACTCCTGACTCCAAGGCCAGTGCTTTATCCACTATGCCACCTAGTCGCCCCCTCTTCTATTTTTTTTACTGCATTCTTTTGTCCCCACCCTGTAAGCAATCTTCTCAAAACCTTTACAGTTATGAAATTATAATATGTCTCTGAAGACCTCTCTATTAATAGTAGAATATTTCTAAAACATTAATGTGCTACCAATTATCTACCTAAATTAACCTCCACCATAGAAAAACTCTTTGTGGTCCAAATATGCTATTATTGGATATTATGAAGAAATATTTCAAAGGCAAAATAAAAAATAGAAACCTTCTATTCTTATATTTTAGGTGAGGTAAAATTTTCCATAAAACAATGTGTAAAAGAAAATTTTAAAGCTTATTTGTGATAAATACAGAAACAATATATTCTGTTCCCTCTTTTAATGGATCCAAATTTTCAAAAAAAAGCACTTGCATATTTTTCTTAACATAATTAAAACAGATGGTACAGATACTGCTTAAAATATGTACTATTAAATTTCAAGTTTTTGAGAACATGGACAACATGTTATCTACTTTTAATTCCTATATGTGCCAGCTGAGTGTCTTTTGTCATTGGTAATTCTAATCTAAAAACAAAAGGATAGGGTAGTGTGGAGTCATATTGCAAATACGAGTCTTATCCATCTGTATGAATAGATGAGCAATCTGTGGACAATCTGTAGGCAGCCAATAGGAAGAAGCACATAGACTGGTCTAGGCTGAGTCCTACAACAGTTCTGGCTAGTGGCCAAAACTAAATGGCTAGGGAAAATTGCAAGGATAAATTCTGGGATTCTTATGACACTCATGCTGCAATCAGATCAAATGTTTAACACTTTAATAAATACATTTCTTCTAAAGAAATAGCACTATTTTAGCTCTTATAATTGGGAATTTACAAACATTTATACTGCACTACTCACAAAATATTAACTGGTATATTGATTTAATTTATTGGGCTCATTGTTTTTCATTTATTTCCTGATTCACAGAGACAGTATTTATCTTTTTAGCTTACACAGTATTAAAGCTACATATACTATAGCCCTAAAGTGAGAAAAGTGAATTTCATATGATAATTCTTAGGGGAGTAAAGAATATTTTCAGGATTTTGAGAAATGGCATTAATTACATATTTGATTAATGGATTGATGTCAGTCTGAAAAGAAATCTGGTAGTTTGCTTAAAACCAAGAGCTAGATCCTATCCTGTTCAATATTTTTATCAGTGAGTTGAAGGAAGACATAAATAACAGACATCAAATTGGCAGATAGTACAAGCTAGGAGATATAGTTAATTTATTGAAGCAAAGAAAAAGCAATCAAAATTACCCACAAAAGATTTGGAAAATGGTATAAATCACTAAGCATGGTAGTAGACTTCTGTAGCTCTTGTAGCTAGGGTAACTGAGGTTGGGATATGACTATAATTCTATAGTGAGAGGTAGCAAGACTATAACTGATAGGGTATCCTTATTGATCCTAGCACCTATATTGTGGAGTCTTGGAAATGGGACCAGATAAAGGAGCTGGGACAGGTATGGCCCAGTTGAAAAAATCAATGCAGTTCAAAGTTGCCATACTGTTCAGAAACTAAACTGGTACATTGATACTCTTCAACTTCATAACTTGTCAAAGCCATCACTTGTCTCATTTAGAGAAAGAAAAGAAAATGTTTCAGCACTCTATTCTTTCTCAAGATTCCTCAAACTTGTTAGAACTTACATAAGTCACAATGTAGATCTGTTGCTAATTATTAAATATTCAGAGATTGAAGAGAGAAGATTTAAGGCCACTAAAAAAAGGAATGAATTCACAGCTCTCTGGGATGTTAAAACTGCTCAGGATTTTATTATGCCAAACTATTGTTAAAAGGTATATTGGTCAAAATTAGTAAGATAAGCAGTGAGCACCTGAGGACAGGCCAGATGAAGTCTAAGTGTTTTTCTGTGTTTCTGTGTGTGTGTGTGTGTGTGTCTGCACATGTGCAAGATGTGTGTGTGAGAGAGAGAGAGAGAGAGAGAGAGAGAGAGAAGCAGTCATCCTGATCTATATCTGTCCACTGTAACCAAATGATTCCAAAGGAGAAAGTGTCTGGTGACTTTGTACAGCACCTTTTCATTCAAATCTGATTCAATTTCCTCTCATGGCAACACTTCTCTGATATCCAAGTCCCTTTCAAAGGAAAGGGCAAAAACAAAACATATGGCCAGAAACTCCTCTCAGTACAGGCAAAGTGAAGCTAAATTTTATTTTACTTTTTATGTAATTAATTGCTTTTATATCCATATCAATTTAGTTTTAAGATTTGTATTACAAAACAATCTCAATACTTAATATTAGACAAGTAAAATGTGAAAGTCTGAGTAATTTTCATGAATTATTTCTAATTATCTTATTTCTTATGAAAAAAATATTCAGGAATCATCAGTTTCAGCCTTCTCAAGAGTTTTGGAACAAATTAATGATGATGATAATGTTGTCTTCAGGTCTGTGTGTGGACAGTTCATTTTGGGTTTGAGATAGGGAGAGAAGGAAGAAAGGACGGAAAGAAGGAAGAAATGAAGGGAGGAAGGGAGAGAAGGAGGGAGGGATGGAGGGAGGAATAAGGGAGAGAGGAAAGGTGAGGGGAAGAAGGAAGGAAAGAAGGAAGGAAGGAAGGAAGGAAGGAAGGAAGGAAGGAAGGAAGGAAGGAAGGAAGGAAAGGAGGGAAGGAAGCAGAGAAGCAAAGAAAAAAGTAAAGTGAAAAAGTGAAATAAAGAATTTGTTATAGTAATTAAGTTTCTGAATTTATATGCACTGTGGTTTTGAGAAATGACCATATAATATAAGACGGCAACATACATATGGAAGTCACTTGGTTCATGTTTGTATAAGACTGGAAGACTGGTGCATACATAGATATTCTATATTAATATGCAATGCAGTTGATACTAGCCTATTCTACTTGACCTCATTATACAAAACTATTTGCATCCTTAAATTTGCCTGACCATTAAAAAATGACTTTTCATGATTCTATATGAAGGTGATGGGTTTCTTCAAGTCACTTTAGCTAGAAAGGGGGGACAGCCCAAGGATTTCTCCTTATGTCCTTGATATATCATGTATCTCATAGAAGCAGCCCTAATGTTTTGGTCTTTACCTTCATTCCTTTTGATAGTAGGTATAGGGAATGGAGTCTTCAGGGAGTCAAGCTGCAGGAAACTGAGTGCTGGAATTAAGGTTACTTGTTGTAGCCAGGCCAAGATTAAAGCCCTGATTAGCAAAGGTTTGAGTCTCTAGTCTAGAAGGTTTTCAATTTGAAAGCAGTAAGAAATCTGTAGAAAATATGCTAAACTGTTATCTGAATCTCACGCTTATTTCCAGAGACTGAGGAAGTTATGGTGGCAGGGTGGATGGAGGAATTAGGATTTTTATACACAGGGTGTTGGGCGAAACATTAGACTATTTATTAATGTTATAACATTGAAGGAAATAATGCCTTTTACAAAAAAATATTGCAATGTTATTAGTTCAATAGGATTGTATCACTGATCATTGGACCCTTAAAATGGGGAAGCATAAATCTATAGGGAATCAAGTTAATTGACAGATGAGGAAAATTCATAACCCCATTCAAATTACTAGAAATGGAATTGTTAATAGATCTAGTCCTGACAGAGTTGGAATACAGTTAAACGCATCTTACATAAGCCTTATGTTATTTTTCAAGCTTCAAATTCATTTAATAAATATTTAAATTTGAACTATCCTATTGATGTAATAATAGAAAGCATTGTTACTTAAATGGTCTTTCATTCATCTTTGGCTTAGGCAACTTCTGAAAATTTTTGAAATTTATGTATAGAATAAATAATATATAACTGATCCTAAATTATTCAACTAATAGGAGAGGTAGAGTCAAAGTCTACTTCTGATTGTATAAATGTGTATGTATATATATATATATATATATATACATATATATATATATATATATGCATGTAAGGAAATTGGTGATTGGTGTATATAAACATATATATATATATCTATATCTATATATATATATATATATATATATATATATATATATATATATACTTATTACTACATGCCCACATGTATTATATATATATATATATAAATATATATATTATACATTATGTGTGTATGTATAGATAGATTAGATAGATCATATACTAATATATTAATCATTCAACTGTTATGTTAAGACTACTTAAAAAAACTTTCAGCTTGTAATTTTAAGTGTAGGTTTTCTAATTCAGTGCATGCTCCCTCTGAATAAATTTAGCTAATTCATTATTCCTTCATTTCTTTTAAAGATAAGCTTGGCTACATTACCTAATTCCCCATCATTGTGTCTATTGTTATTTTTACTCTTCATTTGTTTGCCTTTCAGCCTGTAGGCTCCTTACTCTTTTTTGTTATCACTCTCAACATTTTTAGGATTACTATCCAGCATACTATCTGATTCATCATTCAGCTTGCTCTTTTATTATCAGGCAAGGCATTATTAGTCTCATTGTTCTGTTTCTCCTGGCTTACATATTTAATAGAATCAGATAACTATGCTTTTTTTTCCCCTTTCTTTTCCTGCTCCAAATGAGACTTCACTGTGCTCTCTTTTAGGAACAATTTTGCTGCTCAATAATTTTCTTCATTAGGTTTTACACTGATTATCTTCAGGAAAAGGCTATGTATGTATGTATGTATGTATGTATGTATATATATATATATATATATATATTTTTATATTTATATATATGAGAGATAACCATATATATAAATATAACTATATACATACATGCTAATCTATATTTTTGTGTTTGGATTCTTGGTCCTTCAATCACTGACTAATAATAGAAGATAAAAATATGAAAATTTTGTATTTCTTCTTATTAAATTATATTTGTGCAATAAGGTAGTTCTCCCTAGATGTACAGACAACTCCTTAAGCATAATAATTCTCAGTCTAAATAAAAAAAAAGTATTTTAGAACCGTAATTTTTTTCTTGATTCATTAGTTTATCTCTTGTTAAGCCATTCTTGTCAATGTAATATTTTTTCAGCTAGCATTCATTAACCTTCTAGTCATTTGAAACAGGGGGAGCATAATATGTCATTCTTCACCCACTCAGTAATAGGCAGGAAAGTGAGACTCAACAAATCATGTCAACTAGATTGAGAAGGTTGATTCCTATTTTTTTAAGGGTACACACTTTGATTAAAAGCTGACTTTTTCAAGGTAAAGAAGAGACATTTCCACTGACCCTCAGAACTAGCAAAGATTAGAATGTATAACACAGATGCTATCTAATCCTCAATAGTGCATAACTGACCTGTGACCTAACACTAAATCAGGATATGTGACTAAATGAGTACAAATTACTTACAAGGCTTAAAATAACAAATCTTTTGAGTTATCTTGTTCTCTACTTTGATATTTTTCTTTGTAATTAATCTGGAAAGCAAAACTTTGGGCCTCTGCTCCTTTTTCCTCCTTCTTATTGAAAAACAGAATAAGAGAATATTTCATTTCTCTCTGGACTAGATTTAAGAAAATATTTTAAGATGTTGGAGACAAGCAAAATTTTTCTTAATACTATCCAATGGATGGTTATATCTTATAAGTTTTAAGGGGGGGTGTGGAAACGCTAACACATAACAAATATCAAAATAGGGTTTACTGGAGAACATACCATAGTTAGCTGAATTATAGATGAATGTGTTGGAATGTCACTTTCCATGATATTATTTTGTGATCTTTGTCTTCATAGTTAATCACTTCCCATGACTAAGGAAGACAGGCAACAGAATCCTCTTCAAGACTTCTTTTAACAGATTACTTTTCGGTAGCATGTGCATCTTTGACAAAGTACAATTTGAAGTTAAGTTGTTCTGGATTATTAGTAGAAAATAGAGTCATCTCTTACAATCACTTATTAAGCAACTTTTGCTTGAAAAATGTTTTCAGTGGTTTAGCAACACTTTTCAGTAAGGCAACAGATGACTTTGTATTCCTTCTGAAATGACAATTGATCCTTCCAACAACTTATCTTTGGCATATATTTGAGATCCTCACAACCTCAAATAGCTTTTATATTTGAAGGAGAGGATTATAACAGATAGTTTCTCAGATATAGCCTAAGGATGATTCACCTTTAGAAATTTTCATATATAATTGATGGTTCAGTGCTTCTATCTTGTTCAGCTGAATATTCTGAGAGTAATTTTGCAAGAAGGTGTCCTTATCTGAAATAAGCATTTAAGATACTCAGAATCTTGAAAAAAATATAAAAATCCTAAGAAAAATTTAGCATGAAAAAATATTGGAAAGTTCAAATTCAGTGAAAACTATTGATTCAACAAGCAAGCAAAAAAAATTATAACTAAATATCTATATCTATATCTATATCTATATCTATATCTATATCTATATCTATATCTATATCTATATCTATAGTTTTGTTTTGTTTTTGCAAGGCAATGGGGTTAAGTGACTTGCCCAGTGTAGCAAAGCTAAGTAAGTATTAAGTTTCTGAGACCAGATTTGAATTGAGCTGCTACTGACTCCAAGGTCAGTGCTCTATGCACTGCATCACCTAGCTGCCCCACAGCTTTCTAGTTTTAATTTAAATCTTTCTTCACCTTTGGAAAGGAGTCTACCAAAAACATGGGACAAGCCTGCACCTCCAGAGCACAGCCCACAGATGGTAAGGTTGTCAGGGGAGACTGCAGAAATTTCTCTGCTCTCCCTGGGGCAGGACTCTGCTGTTTGCTCATACACAGATACAGGTTGCAATTTGGCCTTCTATACCAAAATATCAGTGAACCTCCTCACAGATCCAGGGCAAAGGGGAGTGCCTGTGGTCATCTACATATAAAAGCACAGGCAAGAGAGCATAAGACCTTGGAGGAATAAAGGTTCTTTGTGGGGTGTTTAAAAAAAAAACCCAAAGCCTTGGAACTACTGTAATTTAGTCTTGGGCTGAGGAAATGAGTAAACTACAGAAAAAGAAGAATCTGACTATAGAAAATTACTCTGGTTCCATGGAATATCTAAACACATTCTCAGATGATAACAAAATGAAGAGAATTGGAAAATGGGCTAAGACTATGGATGAGCTCAAAAGATATTTTGAAAAGCAATTAAGGGAAGTGGAGGAAAAATTGAGAGGAGAAATGAGAACGATGCAGAAAAATCATGAAAGCCAAATCAACAACTTGCTGAAAGAAATACATAAAAATACTGAAGAAACTATTATGTTAAAAACCAGCTTAGGCCAAATGGAAAAAGCAAAACAAAAGGCAAATGAGGAGAAGAATGCCTTAAAAACTTGAAATGGCTAGCTGGAAAAGGAGATTAAAAAAGCACTCTGAAGGAAACAACTTCTTCAAATGCAGAATGGAAGTAAAGGAAGCAGATGACTTTGAAAGAAATCAGGGAAAAAATAAAACTCTTCCAAAAAAAACGAAAAAATAGAAGAAAATGTGGAATATCCAATTGGAAAAGCAACTGACCTCAAAAAACAGATCCAGAAGAAATAATTTTAAAATTATTGGGCTACCTTAAAGTCATGACCAAGAAAAGAGCCTAGACTTCATTAATCAGGAAATACTACAGCAAAATTGCCATTATATCATAGAAACAAAGGGTAAAATAGAAACTGAGGGAATTCACCCATCACCTCCTGAAAGAGATCCCAAAAGAAAATCTTCCAGGAATGTTACAGCCAAATTCCAAAACTACCAAGTCAAAAAGAAAATACTAAAAGCTTCCAGAAACAAACATTTCAACTATTGTGGCTCCTTAGTCAGTATTAAACAGGATCTGGCAGCATCTACATTGAGGGTTTGTAGAGATTGGAATATGTTATTCCAGAAGGCAAAACATCTTGATTTACAACCAAGAATCAACTACCCAGTAAAACTGGGGATTTTCAGGTGAAAATATGGATTTTCAATGAAACAGAGGACTTTCAAACTTTCTTATTGTAACAACCAGAGCTGAACAGAAAGTTTGATCTTCAAGTATAGGACTCTGGTGAATCATAGAGGGGGTAGATGAGAAGGACTAACTATGAGGAACTTAATGATGTTGAACTGTTTGTATTCCTGCATGGGAGATACTGATAACTCATATTAACTCATATGAACTTACTCATTTATAAGAGCTGTTAGAAGGAGCATATATAGACAGGGCACAGGAAGGAGCAAAATATAATGATATAATATAGTAAAAAGATGATGGGTGATAAAGGGAAGTACTGGGAGGAAGAAAAATCAGAGGAAGAAGGAGTTAAGATGTTTCACATAAAAGTCAAGAAAAAGATTTTTTCAATGGAGTGGAATGGGGGAAGACAAGCCTTCATTCTAATCAGAAATGGCTCAGAGAGGAAATTATACACATACACATAATAGGGTATAGAAATCTATCTTACCCTAGAGGAAAATGAGAAGAAAGGGATGGGATAAGGGGGAATGGGGGGGGAGGGAAGGGGGGAATAGGTGATAGAATAGATGGCAGATTGTGGGAAGTTACTCAGATACAACACACTTTTGGACAGGCCCAGGATGAAAGGAGAGAGAGAGAGAATAGAATAAATGAGTGTGGGGAGGAATAGAGTCGAGGGAAATACAGCTAATGATAGCAACTGTGGGAAAAAATATTGAAGCAACTTCTCTGTTGGACTTATGATAATGAAGACAACTCACTACAGAAACTGAGCCATTGGAATCTGAACATAGACTAAAGTACATTTCTTTTCCTTTCTCTCACTATTCTTTAGGTTTCTCATCTTCTTGGGGGGTATATTTTCTCTTATAACAAAATTATTTTAATCATATAAAATAAATAAACCAAAAAATGTTTTAAAAATTCAAAAATTCAAAATAATGATCTTTGGTTTTTGTTCCTTTTTTTAGACACAGATGGTATTCCATCACAGATCCCCTAAAATTATTTTTGATTATTGCACTGATGGAGGGAGAAAGTCCATCAAAGTTGATAATCTCCCCATGTTGTTGTTAAGGTATATAATGTTGGGGCAGCTAGGTGACGCAGTGTATAGAGCACCGGTCCTGGAGTCAGGTGTCCCTAAGTTCAAATCAGGTCTCAGGCACTTAATGATTGTCTAGCAGTGTGGCCTTGGGAAAGCCACTTTAACCCCATTTGCCTTGCAAAAAAACCCAAAAAACTATTAGGTACAGGTAGCATTCTCCATCACAGACACCCTAAAATTGTGCCTGCTTGCTGCCCTGTTGGCATGAGCAAGTCCATCAAGGTTGATCATCACTCACTCAACGTCAGTTAATGCAAATCCTTCCAGGTTTCCCTGAATTCCCATCCCTCCTGGTTTCTAATATACTATTGTTCTTTTAGAAATCAAGAGGGTCCTGCTTATTTCACTCAGCATCAATTTTTGAAAATCTTTCCAGGATTTTCTGAAATACCATCCCTTGCGATTTCTTATAGTACAATAGTTTTTCATCACAAACATGTACTACAATTTGTTCAGTCATTGCTCAATTGATGGATCCTCTCAATTTGCAATCCTTTGCCACTACAAACAGAACTGCCATGAATATTTTTATACATGTGGGGTTTTTACCCTTTTTCATGATATAGACCCAGTAGTGGTATTGTTGGATCAAAGGGTAGGCACACTTTTTATTGCCCTTTTGGAAAGATTCCAAATTGCTCTCCAGAAAGGTTGTATCAGTTCACAACTCCACTAACAAAGTATTAGTGTCCAAGATTCCCCATGTCCCCTCCAACATTGATCATTATCCTTTCTGGTCTTATTGGCCAACCTGAGAGGTATAAGGTGGCTCCTCATAGATGCTTTGATCTGTTATTTCACTAATCATTAATGATTTAGAGTAATTTTTCATCTAACTACTGATAGCTTTGATTCCCTCATCTGAAAATTGTCTTTACATATACTTTCATCATTTATCAATTGGGGAAAGGCTTGTGTTTTTTTTAAATAAATTTGACTCAGTTCTCTATATATTTTAGAAATGAGTGTCCTTTGTCAGAAACACAATTTCTAAAATTTACTGCTTTAGATCTTGGTTAGAGTGGTTTTGTTTGTGCAAAAGCTTTTTAATTTGATGTAATAACAATTATCCAGTTTGTTTTTTATAATGTCCTCTATTTCTTCATTGGTCATAAACTGTTTCCCTTTCCACAGATCTTACAGGAAAATTTTTCCTTCTTCTCCTAATTTGCTTATAATATAGTCTTTTATATCTAAATCCTGTACCCATTTTGATCTTTTCTTGGTATCAGGTGTGACATGATGATCTAATCCTAGTTTCTGCCACATTGTCTTATAGTTCTTCTGGTAATTTTTATTGAAGTGTAAGTTATTATCCCAGAAGTTGGAATCTTTAGGCTGGAATATTTAAATATCATTTTTTGCTGTGCATTTTGCACCTAATCTATTCCACTGATCCACCACTCTATTTGTTAGCCAACAACAGATGGTTTTGATGAGTGATGTTTTATAATATAATTTTAGATCCATTAAGGCTAAGTCATCTTCTTTTGCATTTTTTTCATTAAATCCCTTGATATTGACTTTTTGTTTCTCCATATTAATTTAGTTACAATATTTTCTGGTGCACTAATGTAATTTATTGGAAGTTTGATTGGAATGGCACTAAATAAATTGTTTAATTTACATTCAATTGTCATTTTTAGTATATTAGCTTGGTCTATCCATGAACAGTTGATATTTGCCCAGTTATTTAGATCTGATTTTATTTATGTGCAGAGTTTTATATTTGTTTTCATAGCATTTCTGAGCCTGCCTTGCCAGTTAGATATTCAAGCATTTTATGTTATCTGATGTTACTTTAAATGGAATTTTTCTCTCTACTCTTGCTGGTAATACATAGAAATGCTCAGGACTTATTTGGGTTTATTTTATATCCTGTGACTTTGCTAAAGTTGCTAATTATTTCCAGTAGTTTCCTAGATGGTTTTTTTAGGGTTCTCTAGGTATACCATTATGTCATCTGCAAAGAGTAAAAATTTTGTTATTTCCTTCCCAATTCTAATTCCTTTGATTTTCTTTTTATTTTCTTATTGCCAAAGCTAACCTTTCTAATACAATATTGAATAGTAGTGGTGATAATGGACAACCTTGTTTCACCCCTGATCTTATTGGGAATGCCTTTAGTCTATCCCCATTGCATATAATGCTTCTTGATGGTTTCAGATAGATAGTGCTTATCTAAGGAACAATCCATTAATTCCTACTCTCTCTAGTATTTTTAGTAGGAATAAGGGCTGTATTTTGTCAAAGAGTTTTTCAGAATTTATTGAGATAATCATAATATTTCTGTTAGGTTGGTTATTGATATAGACAATTACATTGACAGTTTTCCTAATAATGAACCAAACCTGCATTCCTGGGATAGCTCTAGCTTGGTCATAGTATATTATCCTAGTGATAACTTGCTGTAATCACTGCTAAAATTTTAAGATTTTTACATCCATTTTCATTAGGGAAATTGGTTTCTAGTTTTCTTTCTCTGTTTTGGTTCCTCTTGGTTTAGGGAACAACATCATATTGGTATCATAAAAGGCATTAGGCACACTTTTTCAACTAGTTTATATAGAATTGGAACCAATTGCTCTTTGAACATTTGACAAAATTCACTTGTGAAGCCAGAGAAAGAAAAATAAAACAAAAGAATACTATTTCTTTTGTATCTTTCCCATTATTCTAATTCCCAATAAAAAATGAGTAATCTGTATACATATTTATCAAAATATGCCTGTACAATGCTAGTCTGGCTGCCAAAGAAGGTGGGGGTGGGAAATGAGGGTAGAAGGAAATTTTGTAACTTAAAAATTTACATGGGGAGTTAGGAGGTACAGTGGACAGAGCACCAGCCCTGGAGTCAGAAGGACTCCACTCACCCCCACTCCCCTGTGACAGACCTTGTTGGTTCTTCTCCTTGCTTCTTTTCTAGGTTCTGTGGTTCTAAAATCTTTTAAGAAGCTACATTCATATTAGCTCTGATGGAAAGCCAGGAGATCATAAAACAGTACCTGGCTTTTCTCCACCATCTTGGCTGGAAGTCCAATTTCCATCCTCTTTTCAAATAAAACATTATGTCTCATATATTTATTGTTTCTGAAAATAACTGCCAGATTCAGTGCTAAGTGCCTCAGAAATTGTCAAAAGTTTGATATTCAAAAGATATGGACAGAAGAAATCATGTTACCATGTTGTCCTTCTGCAAATAATTTGAGTAAGCAGAAATCTAACCCATTGACATTCAGTCAGAAGACTTCAACCTGCTGGAGTTTCTGAGGAAAATATTTTTAAATGAAAGTAAAAGTTAAGGTGAAATTAAGGGTAGACATTATTCCCTAGTTAAAATTCTATAATGTCTGATATTCACAAGATAATGATTATAGCATACCAGATCTAATTATTTCTGTCATCATAAAACTGATGTGGAACACAATGACCTGAAACTAATTATTATCACAATTTCCTACTTTGACTCCTATTTATCACAAAACTGATGATTTGTAATTGATTTTTGTATTCACAATTTACCATGGGCTTATTACTTATGGAAATATTTTTTAACCAGTTGCAATGTGAGCTTGAGATGGTTACTGGGTCTATTGTGACTGTTGTGATCACTGTCTATCTTTTGTCCTACTCTTGGACTTCTGCTCATCTGGTGCTATGCAGACCTGGCTATTTGAAATACAAAATAATTGGGTTGAAGAAAAGAAAGGGATCAAATTCCCTCCTCCTCCAGAGCTTGAACATTCTCCAGATTATTTATTCCAGTTCCTGATTTCAAAAGGGGAATCCATTTTTATTATAGCAATATATGATTGTTAAATATTATATATTTAATTGATTTTAGTAGAATTTTAAAGCTTTTTTCAGTGATTATATTAAACCAGAAAAATTTTGAAGATACTAGACAAAACCAAATTTGGATTTAGTCCACAATCTCAATAATGGACATCTGGACCAGAAAACCATGAGAAAAAAAGAGCTAGGATATTGTTTTTACTCATTAAGATCTTTGTAAGTCACTTCATTTCTCTGGACCTATTTCCTCCTATATGTAACATGACTGTTTTGGTCCACATTGTTTGAAAACCATTGTTTGAAGGTATATAATTTTTCAACTTTCTCCCAGGATTCTATACTTCCTTTAAGAGATTTGAGGCATATCTTGTATCTCTCCCATTTCTTCCAGTCTTTCCTGCTGTTATAAAGAACCCTATTTTTAAAGACTCCTTGTTCCCAAGTTTCATGAAGACACTTTATAATCATATTGAATTTTACAGGGGATAAATAATTCTTCCATCCCTAATGCCTGGTACAAAAACTCCCCTCTCCCCAACTCAGTATCTGTGGAATAAATCTTTATTTTTTCCCCACTATTGTACAGTCCCCTAAATTCCAAGTCCAAAGCTCTCCTTGAGCTCAAGATCCACGTACTGTGGCTTCTCAGAATTTTCCTATTGGTCTAACTTCAATATCTAGCCTGGAATCCTGCCTCCAAAGTCTCTCTAGCTTGAATCCAGGTTTTGAGGGGATTTTATTCCCTTCATCTAGAACTGAAAAGGATAAATAAAACACATCAGAATAAATTCAAGTCTTGTTCTTGGGGTAAAAAGATCCTAAAGGAGGATCTATGCTATGGTTATTGAGTTCAACTGATATATTTTTGCATATATTATATTTTATTGTAATTCTGAAGCTAATAGTGAGAGGAAAACAATGAGGTATTCCATTTGATCTCAGAGAACTTAAAATGTGCACTTTCATTGCTTCAAGAAATTGTCAATATTCAAGAAAAATTTTAAACCTAATACTAGGAGAGACAGCAAAAAAATAAAGTAACTTTGGGGTAATCATATGAAATAAGGTAAGGCATCCAACAGATATTTTATAAAATGAAAAAAAAAGTATCCCCTTCCTCTCTAATTTAATATTATACAATACAATCTTCTACTTCCTTCTAGTATCCTTCTACTTCTACTTTAATGTTTTGGTATGAGTAGAGAAATGAAATAAGATAAAGTGAAAAAAAAGAACAACCCTAAAATTCAGGGTATAATTTTTAAAAAGAAATCCAAATTTAAACCTGGAACAGCCCAGTTCAGAAAATAATGCTCCAGAGCTTAGGAGACTATAGTATTCACCAGGCCTTTTATTTCTTTGGAAAAGAGAGTTTTAGGTGATGAATTTCTCCTAACAATGGAGGTTAACACCTTCTCTGCAATTTAAAATTTGAGAGATATTTTGTACTGTTTGGATATTGAATGAGTTGCCTAGGTTTACAAAGCCAACATGCTTTAAAACAATCATGATCTAATGTGTTCTTTAGGCCAGCTTTCTTATCAATTATACCATACTCATCTTTTTCTACATCTGCTAATTTAATCATGAAATTTTACTTTTTATGAATGAAAGAAAAATCATGTATTAACTGTTTACTATGTCCAAAATATTATTATACCCCTGCTTTTAAGAAATTGCTATTGCTAATAGAGAGGGAATGTGTGTATATGTATGCATATGTATATATTTTTTGAGACTGCTATTTTGATGTTTCAACTACATTTGGGATGAAAAAAATTGACACAAGTTCCTTGATTTCTGGCAAATCAGACAAAGGCTTGAGATCATTCTTGCTGACAGTCATCCTATAAGATGTGGAAAATCATTCTTCTGCCAGTTAACTTTGACTGAGGGTGAAGTCAGGAGCCAGAGCTCACAAAGAAGCACTCAAGGTTGGAAATTGTCAAATCTGGATCAACTTTCAGTTTCTAATACTAAGAAAAGAATTGCAAAGTGGAAAATGCTGAGAGTAAAACATGGCTTAGACCCAATTCACCTAGCTTCCTCTTGTGGTTTCTTTTTTCTGCCAGGGTGGTGAGGTATTCCTTCTTGATCCACCATGAGAAGTTCAGAGCGAGATTGCTATTTGCCCAATATATTCCAGAAATAAAAAAGAAGAACAAGAGAGCAGAAGCTTTCTGCCCTTTTAATTCCTATAAACTGACAACTTCTTTTGGTCAAGCCTCCTGATATAGATATTCCTAGTTGCCATCAAGGGACCAAGAGTTCAGTGAGACAATTGCTTTGTCATCCAAAAACAAATAGCTTTGTAGTATTGGGTCTTTAGTCTGAAGCAGCCAGGGAAGTTTAATGTATATTCCTATTGGCTATTCCTTCAGACTAATCCCCAGGCATGCTCCAAGGAGTCTCCTCTAATATAGTGATGTCAAACTCAAATAGAAATGGAACTCTACTATCCACACTTTGTATGAAAAAAACTATTTGATAATATCTATATTGTTTTGTATTTTTATTTATTTTTATAAACATTTCCTATTTTTAATCTACTTTGAATTCACCTGGGGAATTGTGCTGGCTACTTGCAGCCCACTAGTCACTCAGTTTTACAGCTCTACAATTTAATCCAAACCCTTCCCCCCAAAACTATACATTTAAGTAAATTCAGACTGAATACTAGTGACAACCTAATTGTGTGTTAAAATATGTGACAGTGTGTGTTACAAGAAAAATTCTCCTTCCCGGTTATATGGAGTGTCATCTCCAGGAATGAAAAAAAAAAAAGAATTGATGCTAAGCAGGGACCCTTTCCTCTCATAACATGGTAGATGCACATTTCCTAGGAGAATCAGGTTTCTTAGGTGAAAAATAAAGCTAAACTCTTGACTTACAACATAATTAACAAATTTGAGAAGTGAAAAATACTGAATTAAAACTGACAAGCAGTTATCATTGGAGCCTCTTGTATTTAAAAGTGGGCATTAAAAACCAATGAGGGAAATTTGAAATTCAAAGGAAGTCTTAAAGAGACAGGATTTTCATTCTTAGCTAAATAGAGGGTGATTATTGCTTATAACTCTTAAAAAACCTATACATTGTCTGCTTGATACCTATTTTTATTTTTTTTTAATTTTTATTTTTTATTTTAGAATTTTTATTTAAGCGACAATGGGGTTGTTATTCTCCCAAAGCCACACAGCTAGGCAATTACTAAGTGTCTGAGGCTGCATTTGAACTCAGGTCCTCCTGATTCTTGTCTGGTGCTCTATCCACTGTGCAACCTAGTTAACCCTATACTTATTTTAATAAAGGAAATACAACCCTCTATATACATTTTAAAAATAGTCTCTTTTTTATAATTAGAAAGTTTTTCTTTTCTATCTGAAAAAGCAAAATCTGTAACTAGTACTAATGTTGTGTACAACATTACATGAAGTGTTTTCATAAGAAATAAGATAGTATTCTGCCTTTGGCAGAAGTGAAAAATAAATAAGAAACAGGAAAAAGTATCTCCAGTATGAATCAAATCATCAGACTGCCAAAATGAAGAACACCATATGTACAGCCATCAAGGAAAAAAATGGATGAGGTAAGTAAACCTTCTCAAATAAGTAAAAACATGAAAAACATTTTAGTGATCCAGGAGATTATGAAACAGATGTCTCTTGAAAGTATATAGTTAAAACAGTAAGATAAGATTGTTAATGATTTCTGTCCATACTCATATATACTAATATCTGTCTAAACTTAAAAAATGACTCCCATGAGTATTAACTGCATAGTCATTTAGGACTAATTCTAAGTCCATTCAAAAGGGTATGCAAAACAGATTACAGTAGGTTCTAATCACATTTGTTTGTTTTGTTTTTTAATTTTAATTTTTAAATAGGTGAATGCAATTTAAAATGGTTATTGAAGATATGTTTGCAGGAAGAAAAAAGGAACCATGAAAATTTAATGTACCTCCTGAGGGTTTTGTATTGAAAGATAAGGAGTTATTCTACTAGTTTTGCCTGGGTGATGGTAAAGTACCTTATAGACTGACATATACTGATTGATTATGATATATTCATGATAGTGATGATTCTTTCATTAGTTCTTTCAATAACCATTTATTTTATCATCAATTATAAGCAAGATATGATGCTAGATAGTGGGAAAGATACAAAGATAACCAAGACATTATCTCTTATAAGACATACAATTAATGAAAGTGAAAGGAATACTTCCAAGATTATTGTAAGGCTTTAATGATTCTATGGTTAAATTAATATAGATATTTCTTCAAGTAACCTAAGTGAAATCCTATTCATACCATTTTCATATTTTCTTCCTCTTCTCCATATTCTTCTGCAAATACTCCACAAAGGGTCTCCAGTGTAGAAAAGAACATGAGATGAAAAAGGTTAGAAACATCACTTGTACAAAAATATTCATAATAGCTCTGTTTGTGGTGGCAAAGAATTGGAAATTGAGTGAATGTTAATCAATTGGGGAGTGACTGAACAAATTGTGGTATATGTATGTGATGGAACACTATTATTCTACTAGAAACCAGGAGGGATGGGAATTCATAGAAGCCTAGAAGGAGTTACATGAACTGATGCTGAGTGAGATGAGCAGAACCAGAAGAATATTGTACACCGTAACAGCAATATGGGGTTAATGATCAATCTTAATGGACTTGCTCATTTCACCAGTACAAGAATCAGGGTCAATATGGGGGTATCCACAATGGCAAATGACATCTGTGTCCAGAGACAGAGTTGTGGAGTTTGAACAAATACCAAAGACTATTACCACTAATTTAAAAAAAAACTGATATCTTATCCTCTGATCTTGTTATCTCTTATACAGTTTTTCCCCTTAAGGATATGATTTCTCTCTCAACACATTCAATTTGGATCAATGTATAGCATGAAAAAATGTAAGGACTAACAAACTGCCTTCTGTTGGGGGTGGAGGGAGGGACATGAGATTAGGGGAAAAATTCTAAAATTCAAAAATAAATAAATTAAAAAAAAAAGAAAAGTGCATGATAGGAACAAAAATGATGCACCAGATTAGAGAAAGAAAAGATCACTACCTGTTAAGATTTATCAAGGAGGTGTTAATTGAGCTGATTCTTTGGAAGTAACAAAGGAGAGGAGGAGAGACTGCATTTTTTAATGTGAGATTAAATTATAAGAGGGAAAATACTTGACATCTTTTAGGGAGGCAATATATGCTGTATAAGTGTAAGATAGTAATGTGAGATAAGGTTGGAAAATTGTGGAAAATCTTGATAGTGTTGCCATGAGTTCAATATTCTGCCTGTGAGAAATCAATCTTGACCCAGAAATGCAGGTGTAAAAAGAAAATAGAGATTTATTAAAAGAAGTTAAAACACAAAAGAAAGTATTAGGAAAATTAAGAAAAGATTAAAGAAAATGTCATGTGCACTGCTAATTAATCTTGACAGGTTCCAGGCTCATTAAAAGTCTGGAAAAAAAGACTGAGCCCCTCCCAAAATCTCCTTAAATTTCCCCTCAGGGTCCATGGGAAGAGATAGTGACCTGGGATTGTCCTAAATCTGGCAATGGAGAGTTTGCCTTTTGGGAAGGGGTCAAAGGCTCTTGGATTCCAGCATGAGTGATTGCAAATGTTATTTCCAGTACTTGTGTAATCTATTGCCCAGGACCAAAAGAGAATAAGGTTAGATTGAATGTCTGGACAGAATACTTTAACAGAGGGATAAAGGAAGAAGGAAGTTTTTTTTGTTTTTAACAGTGCAAACAAAAGACTTACACAATTTGTTTACAATTGATTTCAATATTTCCCATGCCCATGGTTCTCTGCATCAATAGTAAATTAAGAAGTTTGAATTTTACTTGAAGGAAGATAAAGATTCCTTAAAAGTTTTAGAGTTGAATGGGCTTGTCTTGCTTTGGGAGGTCAACCCAGTTTTGGGAAACTTGAAGCCCCAACTAAAAGCTCATGCCTCTATCCCTTTCCTTACTGCTTATTCCCTCATGGTAGCTGCTGTTGGTGCTGCTGCTGCTAATCTTACTTTTCCTTCTGTTAGCCACAGCAATATGTAAATAAACTTTTTTTTGGTACCAAAATTCTTCTGGGTTATTGTCTATCTTTTAAGTGAATTCTTTCACATTTGCTTGAAACCCTGAAACCTTTAGCTTGGCCACATTTCCCAGCAACATATTTGGTGCCCAACAAGGGGGAAGTAATGGCTATGACTCCAGGAATGCTTCTCAGGTGACCTATTTCTTGTTGTTTTGTACATGTCACACTCTGTAAGCAAGTTCTGTCCAGGGTCCTGTTCCCAGTTGAAGCATCTTTAGGGCTTACAATGGGGTTCTAGTCACTACTACAGTCCTCCTTTTGTTTGTAACCCACCCTCTGTCTGATTGTGACCCAGCTGAGGTCATCACACTCTTCTAGGAGCTTTTTTCTTTCCTCTTTGTGATGAGATAGCTTAGAGGTGATGTTTGTAAAAGCAAACATTCCAGAGATCTCTATCTCTCTCTCCAGATTCAGAGGTTGTTCTTTCTGAGGGACACTTCACTCACTGTGAGTCAGTCTTCACTTCCTCTACAAAGGGACAAGATTTATGCTTCATGGTGAGCATGCCCTGTACATTACAAGAGGTTTCCATCACTGGTTTCTAAGTCACAGATATCTTTTTGTTTCTAAGGCTTTTAATTGGTATAACTGTGAATAACATCATAAAGCCATCTAAAACTTGGTTTTTAGACTTTGAGAAAAGGGACATCTTAAATCTTTTAGACCAGTCCTCTAGGTGGTAAGATCTAAAAGCTACACTTGTACTCTATTGTGTCTCTATTATATCTCTATGTCTAGATTAGCAGATTCAGTTGTTCATTCTGTCTCTATCGTTTTGATTAGCCAGTTTGACTTTCTGTTGTTTCTCTGTTGTCATCATTGACCAGTGGCTGCATCTCAATCTTTGATCTGTATTATGTAGTCTCCCTTGGCCTCTTCTGCCTTGGGAAATTGGGGTAACATTGCTGAGAGGGATTAGTTTGTGAATTTCTAGGACTCACAGGTCCCTCTCCTGTTCCATCTGCTGCAAGATCTGACCCTGTCCAGCTCACACAAAAAGGGAAATAAGGAAACTGAGACATAGAGGCATCTGTATAATACACAGAATCTGCTCACTCCCTCTGCTCCCCACCCACCCCAGTTCCTCCTTCAAGAAACCAGACTGTCATAATCCCAGGAGCAAATTCCATCTCATACTGAAGATGGATGCATTACTCAAAAAACAGCACCTGCAATACATGGAGGATGGCATCAAATGAACTTTAATCTGTTACGATTAAACAGGGGATGTTTCTGATGCTGATAGAGAATGTGCAGCCATATCCTTGCCAAAGAGACAGGGTAAACCTTGGATATATTTATACTTGAATTTTTATGATGTCTCTTGCTTCTAAACACCAGTCAGTATTTTGGTTCCTAATAATAATAATGTTTGTCCTTCATTTTTGAAGAAGACTACATCAGGGAGATGATGCCATTACAAGCACATGAATTGGATTTGAAGGAGAAGTGCTGAGCTAAGTTATCAGTCTCACTTTCTTCCTCTGGAGCCATCAGGGTCCAGTGGCCAGATATGTATCAGAACAACTGGAGATTGGCTCTGGGTGCAAGGCAATTAGATTTAAGTGACTTACCCAACCTCACACAGCTAGTAAGAGTCAAGTGTCTGAGGTCAGATTTGAACTGCTCTCATCCTGACTCCAAGACTAGTCTCTATCCATTGTGACACCTAGGTGCCCTACAGATACAAATAATATTAGTTCCTTGGAGTTCATGGAAGAAAAGATTGTACTGATAGAACCATTAGGAGCACTTTTCTTTTGGAATGGAGTTATCTTGAAGAAATAAAAAGAAACAGGTCAAGAGAGGGGAAAATGATTTATCCAAAGTCATAAATTACTCTTCCAGGATTAAATTTATTTTATTGACTGTTTTCCCTCCTTCTCTTGCTGATTAATCAAGATAAAGGAAGGTTTGAGAAGATACCATCAATAATAATTCTTCAGATTAAAAAAATAGAGGATTAAGAGGTATTATGGTGCATTAGAGTTTTATCAAAACTAGACACATTCAAGACTTTTAACCAGAAGAATAAGAATATTATTATAAAATCTCTAAAATAAAGTTTTTTGAAAAATATCTTATATTTATTTTTCAAGTGGTCAAGATCATATCTAGTTCTACACAAATATTCTTTTAAAATTTATTGAAGTAAAACTATCTTATCATAATGTTTCATTTCTAGCCATTTATTTAGACCCTCTATACTTAATGGTATTTTATAGAACACCTTTCACTCTCCTAGAATGATTTTTGTTTATAGCCACTATCATAAATCAAATATCATATTTATAAACAAATCATAGTAAACTAAGTCCAATCATGAAAACTGTCCTTAAGAAAACTAAATTTTTTTTGAAATAATTTATCATCACATAATCTATATGGCAATGAAGACTCTTATTATCACTAAAGATGTTTTATAATAGCATAAAAGTTCCTTTTTTTTAAATAACTGTTGAAGGCATTTCCAAGTTTGCAGATAATGATGAGACATATTCTTCATTAGACAAAACAATGCTATTTTGGGCTAGATGATACACTAAATAATCTTGTCAATTTTTTTATATCTTTTCTAAACTTTTCTTTCATTATTCTTTAGTCATTTTTAATTATTAATAGGTCAAAATATTTTTAATTTTTAGTAAGTCAAATCAAGGGAGATAATGTATACAAGGCATTTTACAAAAATTAAAATTCCATATAAATGTGAAAAAAAAGAAAGGAGATGAATGACCAAAATGATAAGATTAATGCATAAGGCATTTTAATTCATCTTGCAGGTATGTGAAGAGTGAATTAAAGTAAGCAAAGAATAAAGTTATTTAGACATAAAACTCAGCCTCAAAAATAAACAACAAATTTTAAAAAATAGCAAAAAATAATGACTTTTTAAAACTGTTTGACTCCCTCTCTGAAGGGTCTAAACCCTTTTCCCAATGTGTAGGATTACCCAAAGCATTGGTTCTTGAGTAATTAGGCAAATCTGTTTCAATTTATCAGAGGAAAAGTTTGAATTTCTTATTTTCTCTAAATTTCATAGGGTCATAAAACTGAAATATCAGAAGAAGCATAGCACTTCTGATAAGTCACTGCAATTTAAGTCAGAAAGACCTAGATTCAAATTAAACCTCAACTACTTGTAATTAGTGGGGCTCTGGGTAAATCACTGAATCTCACTGTTTGTTTCTTCATCTGTGAAATGAGTGTTGTTCCTTCCAGTTCTAAATCTGTGATCCTAGAGGTAATACTTTATTACCATTTTTCAGATGATAGTGGGTTGTAACAATATACATCTTTTTCTCTATTATTGCTCTTTCCACAAAAAAAGAGAAAAAAAAAACCAGACAATCAATAAGCATTTATTATGCCTACTATTTGCCAGGCATTGTTCTAAGTTCTGAGAAAATAAAGGTAAATGACAGTCATTGCCCTTGAGGAGCTCACAATCAAAGCAGTATTTGTTCATTTGGCCATATTTTATACTTTGACTGTAGAAGTTTATTTTGTTTCTTAGTTTTAGTTTTGTTTGACTGATTGCTAAAATGAATTATGGACAGCTGTCTCATACCTTATAGCTGTGCTTGCAGTCCTTTCTCCCATTAGATTATATTTTCTTAGTGACTTTATCATCTGCTTCTTGCACTAGTGACATTTTAGAGAATGAATGTCAGTTCCTATCCTCAGAGCACCTTAAGATAAACTCAACTTAGGGCACCTTAGTATAAACTCAACAGCCTCACAGCATTAGCATGTGTTTGTGTATATATGGAGATGCAAACATTGAGTGAGTCAAATTCTTTCAAATATAACATATTTGCTTATATCATTAGATTATAAGCTTTTAAAAAAAGTTCAATATGATTCTGACATCCAGGAAGCATACCTAAAGATGAATATCTATGGTAGGTCTACAAATATACATCATATATAATGTCTGACCTTGGAAATAAACTTAGGAAAAAAGTATCAAAAGATTATGCATCCAAAATAGGTGTCACAAATTAAAGTTTTTGCAATTTATATAATTGAGTGCAAATTCAATGCTGCTTAATTATTATTTTATTTTACAGTCAAGTCTAGCTGGTATAGTGGATAGGGCACTGGGAGTTGAAATCAACAAGACCCATCTTCATGAGTTCAAATCTATAGTCAGTTCTTTACTAGCTATGTACCTTGGGCAAGTCACTCAACCCTCTTTATCTCAGTTTCCTCATCTATAAAATGAACTGGAGAAGAAACTGGCAAACACCAGATGCAGTCCTAAAGAGTCAGGCATGACTGTAATAACTCAATAACAAGGATTTTTCAGTCGATTCAACATGAAGTTACAAGCACATTCTACGTGCAAGGTGCTTTCTTTCTCCCATTTCCAGAGTATTGCAGAGAGGAGGCAGGGGGTAATGGGAATGGGAAAGACAAAGCAATCAACCAGGCAGGGATATCAGGGTAAAAGTATGGAGCTACAACCAGTCACCTCTATTATTTTTCATCCTATGTAATGGTAAGTATTAAAAACATAAGCAAACAAATGACTCAAAATTTCCTAAATCCCCCTCTAGTAGATATGGTAAACTATTTTCTAATCCTATTCTGAAATTAAAGCAGCATCATTATAAAAAATGAAATAGCATCTTTAAGATGACACATCCAAATCAATAAATCAGAATAATTAGTACTAACATCAAAAAAAATGAAAGAAAAAGCAAGTAAAAAAAATGACTGAATCAAAGCAAATACACACACACACACACTAAAACACAAACACTACATTGTCAAAGCAGTTTGCATAAATCTAGAATCTCTGAGTGTCCTTTGCCATGAAAAGTTCATAATAATGAAACTGAATCATCAAAAGAATTACATTTTTGCCCAACAGTTTTTAATAAAATGGTGGAGAAGTATGCTACTCTATTTTATGTTGGATTTGACTCAAATCAGTCTCATAGTAGTTTCTGTTTAAAATTGGAAGAATGTGAAACACTGTAGGCCATTAAGCTGTTAACAAAAAAAAATATCTTTCTAGGCATATTAGGGGAAGGGTATTATTCATTGAGGAGAGTTCTAGCTTACTTGTCTCTGTAAAGCTCCCTGACACTGATTTGTGCACTGTGGTCTGCTAGCTACACATCAAAGAATTCCTGGAGCTCCTTATGGGCAAAGCATTCTTCAGGACCTCAGCTATTTCTTCAGTCTTCTTTGCCTCTGGAGCATCCTAATAGGAACTGCAATTCTGAGATTTCCAACATTTGCTAGTCTGTCCTTTTGAAGCCCTTTGAAATCAATGTATCCTAGGCCCATGCTTCTTTACCTAAGGACCAGAAAAGAACACTGAAAAAGTAAAGAACTACATTGTGGTTCACGTAGAGACATAGCAAGATGGTATCAGTTGGCTGGAAGCTGCAACTTTTACTATATCTCAAACAATCTGTATATGTATGCCATCGCTATGGAAGAAAAGACCCAAAGCCCATCTGTTGGATGACTTTGGTAGTTGATCCTCCTTGCTTAAATGCCAGGCATGTAGAAAAACAAAAATCTTTGACTGGCTATTGCTTTTTTTTTTTTTTTTAGGTTTTTGCAAGGCAATGGGGTTAAGTGGTGGCTATTGCTTTTTAAATACACCACTAGCTTCAGCACAGTAATGAGTGATAAATCTGCTTCTTCGGCACTCTGCTAACATATCTGAAATTATTATTTCAGGATGGTATGCAGTTCAAGGCCACAAGGACTGGAATCTTTGGCCAGTCTATTACTTGGCTCCTCACTTACCATTTAAAAAATAAATCCTGAAAAATTTTATTAACCAGAAATAATCATTCCCTGACTTTCTGAGGTAAGTGATATTTTACAATGTAAATGTGTTTCTGCCTTGTCCTATTATCTCAGAATTCAATTGGTAAGCAAATCTATTCAAATTAGTTTTTTTAGGGTTTTTTTTCCTTTGGCAAGGCAATGGGGTTAAGTGGCTTGTCCAAGGCCACACAACTAGGTAATTATTAAGTGTCTGATGCCAGATTTGAACTCAGGTACTCCTGACTCTAGGGCCGGTGGTCTATTCATTGTGCCACCTAGCCACCCTCAAATTAGTTTTAATAAATAATATATTTGCACTTTTCTTCTGACATAAAAACCTTAGCTATGTCACACATAACTCAAGTTCAGATACAAATCCTAAACACCTTCCAGGAATTTGACACCAATAATTTTCTGAGTCAAGTAGATGATGATATTACAAATGCTGTATTTTTGTACTTCGTAATTCAGGTATGGATTAACATAATAAGGGATAGGTATTTTTTTCTGTTGGGGAGAGACTACATTGATTTAATCTATCAGATTTTTTCATTTCAGTGGGTTTTTTTCAGTGTACATTTATTTTTCTTTTCAACTAATTATTTTTAGGAATTAAACATTTGAATTGCAGAAAAAAATCAAATATTTTCCTAGAAAACAATAAGCAAAGAATTCCTGCTTTCTGAGATTTGTAATATTTAATTCTATAGAAAATAAACTTTGCCTTTAGAATTAAAGTTATATAATTCTGATCTGAGTCATCCAATTCTTTAACATATATTAGACTTAGTAAATTCCAGGATGTGATGTTATATCCTCATTTTCTCAAAAATGTAACAAAATTTAAATGACATTTTTGTAATTGATCATGAATCAAATGATGTACAGACTTGTATAAGATGAGATAGTTTCATAAGAATGAGTGATGGATGTGAGTGAATTCCTTATCGTATTGTTATTGTACAAGCAATAGAGAAATCTAAACAGATAGATACAATTTTCTCAAAGAACAAGATCAATTTCACTTCTTGGCAGTTTCTAAATTGTATTTGCCAATTGTTAGTGAAATTATGGAGATAGATGATCCCTGGTCTTGACCTTTCATTACTCCAAGGCCTTAGTATGAAGAAGTAGTGTGCAGTTTAAAGCATTCTTGCTTTGTTTCAATTTACCGTATCTCCTGTTTCATTTCTCATAGTATAGAATTAGATAACTGTCTTGAAAATTCTATGTGAGTCTCTCTACCATATTATAGATCTTATACCTGATTTTTAAAATGTTAATAAAATACATTAAATGCATTGTAGGCATTTTTGTCGATATAGTAAAATAATATTGATGAATCTTTTTCATTTAATTGCATTTTACCCAAGATTATAAAGCAAAGCATTATCAATGTGTTTATGTAACTGAGGTACTGATCTGCAATTCACTTCATTAATTATTTTATATCAATGTCTTACAGTTTATGAACTTAATTTGGATAAGCCAATTGAATATTAAAAATTTAAATATTTATGTAACTGTATAAGAATAAGAATGTATACCTTTTTATGGCTATGACTCAAGATAAAGCATTATTAAGACCGAGATAGGAAGAAACACAAAAGATAACCAGATCATTTGAATTATAAGATACAGTAAATTGTTTCCAGA
This sequence comes from Macrotis lagotis, assembly GCF_037893015.1. Taxonomy (NCBI): domain Eukaryota; kingdom Metazoa; phylum Chordata; class Mammalia; order Peramelemorphia; family Peramelidae; genus Macrotis; species Macrotis lagotis. The sequence continues at coordinate 147,029,912 of NC_133663.1, read as the reverse complement.
AACCAAATAAAATATGTTAAGAAAAATATATGTCAAGTTGGGGGAAAATATTCAAATAAATCTGATTTCCCATCTGTTTCCTCAAATGGCCCCTTCTTCCTAGTACAGCCAATACTCTGGTTTAGATCCTTATCATTTTATCCTGGATTACTGAACTACCTTCTTCTTATCATTCAACTCCAGTCATGTCCTTTAAAATTTGGGACCAAAACCAAAATCCTCTAGTGTTCAAAGTCATTCATAATTACCACTACCCTACATTACATTTCTCCCTGCACATGTAATCTATGATCCAGTGACATTGATCTCCTAACTGTGCCTTACACAAGTGTCTCATTTACTTAACTATCTAGATGACCCTGGATATTTCACATAATTTTTTCTTGACTCAATTTTCTTATCTATAAAATGGAAGTTATAATGACAGCACCCAGGGTTGTTCTGAGAATAGAATGAGATATTATTTGCAGTACACTTAGTTCAATGTTTAGTACATTATGAGTCCTATGGAAATGTTTACAATGATTAATTTTATTACACAGAATACTCCACCTCCTGACACTTTTCATTACTCCATGATATTTTCAATTGTTTCCTAGGTGCCTGAAAAGTTTATCTTTCTAATTTCCACTTCATGGCTTTCTTGACTTTAAGTCCCAGTGAAGTCCTAACTTTCCCTACCCCACCCCTTATATTGTTGATTAAATCTACATAGTTGTTTGCATTTTGTCTCTTCTATTAGACTGTGAGATTCATGAGAACAGGGAATGTCTTTTTCTGTTTTTTGTATTCTTTTTTTTTTAGGTTGTTTTGCAAGGCAAACGGGGTTAAGTGTCTTGCCCACACAGCTAGGTAATTATTAAGTGTCTGAGACCGGATTTGAGACCAAGTACTCCTGACTCCAGGGCCGGTGCTTTATCCACTATGCCACCTAGCTGACCCTTCCTTTATTGTATTCTTAATGATTTAAACAATGCCACATAATTATTTCATTATCAAATGGGAATGTATAATGCTTATATAAGTGAATTTGTTCAATATTAAGAGGGAAACAAACCAATATAAATAGGAAAGCACTGAATCTAAGCAATCATTGTATTTTAACTCTAGATTTATTTTGGGGGGAGGAGTGAAAATAGGGCTGGGGAGAATTATCATATAAGTATTCTTGAAGTACCTATCTTGGTCAATATGGGAATTTCTGATGTGATTTTTTTTTTAGTTTGTTTTGTTTTCTTTTTAAATAATTCCTTTCTTACTATTTCACAAAGTCAAACTGATAAAAGCTAGGCATAAACTAGGGTCTTTATGGCTCTAAGACACACAAGCCTAAATTTCTCCTCTACAAACAGCTTATCATGAGCAGAAAGTTTTGAGAAGGAATAGAGAAAGTCATTATTTTTTCATCCAAGAAATATTATTAGTTTCTATTAAGTTGAAAAAGGAAACAGATTAGGCTTTAATGTTTCCTTGTATAGTTATAATTTATTACATATAGAACACTTTCAATTCTATTTGATTCAGGTTGCTATATACTCCACATGTAAAGAAGTAAGAATGAAAGAAAAGAAAGTTTCTTCAGTATTCTCTTTATAGTTGGAGGCTGAATTAACTATAATAGATTGAATGATGAAATAAAAAAATATTCTAAAAAATAGAAAAAAAGCAATGGAATTTAATCATTGATGTCATCTTGGAAGTATAGTGTTTCCATCTCAACATACAGAGCAGAAGAATCTTTTTTTGATGGTGGTTATATCAATGAAATATAGGGATATATAACTATTATGCAACTGAGTTACTCCCTGTTATCATACACTAGTTCCATCCCTACCTCTAAAACCAAATTGGGTTTGTAGCAATCTCCTTTGACTACTTTGTCAGAAGAAGTATCTACTCTTCTGCAGCTCATTCAGTTAATTTACACAGGCTCAAACTTAGACTTGCTCACAATATTTCAAAATACTTCTGAGATGATGAGGAAACTAAAAACCTAAACAACAGCAACTACAACAAATGTCAAACTCATTCTATTCCTAAGTGACTGCACAAATCTGTTATTTTCTTTCATATATCAATAAATCATCAAGCATTTTTAAGTATTTATAGTATACTATGGTACTGTTACTAAGTATTAGGGATAAAAATGCAAAAAATAAATAATCCCTGTCAACAAGTTACATTCTATAGGGGAAAATATGAACAGATCTAAAAGTATACCAAACATATAGAAGCACATGACAAAAACCTTGAATTTGGGAAGTTCTGATTTCAATTCCTGCTTCTAACATGCAGTAATTGTGTAATGCTTTTCAAATCCCTGACCCTCTCTGTTCTCTAGGCAGCCCTTAAGAATTAAAGGTAAGGAGTGTCAACCTAAATGGAGTTTCCAACACTAAGAATATTAGAGGTTCATTTTCTATCCTCATTTCTAGATATAAGGTAATTCAGGTGGAGAAAAAGAATGTGGCATTAGAAGTGAGGGGGGATGAGGAACAACTTCAAGTAGGAAGTGCCAACCGAAGCTGATGAATCAGAAGAGACATATATGAACACATGTATACTGTATGTTTCACATAGGCATATATTTAAACAAATACAAACATGCATACATGCACACCTGTATAGATGTATATTTATTTGTGTATGTGCATTGTGTACACACATAAAGATAGCTAGCTACCTAGCCAGATAGATAGATGATACTGTGGAAAGCTCTGGGATCAAGTTCCTTTTTGATATAGAGGGGCAATGTCACAGCTCCCCAATGACCCAATAAACTCTCTAAGATTAAATTTGTTAACAATTATTAAAAGACATTGGTAGAGTGAGTTTTCCAATTGAGAATACTCTAAGCTAAAGAAATCACAAGTCTAGACGAATGTGTATACACATACATAGATATCTGTGTATATACAATATGACATAGAATGTATTTAACCTCAGTTGTGATAATTGACCTAAAAAAAGATATGAATTGGTTGATCTAGGTGAGAAAGAAACACACACAAAAACGATCAAATTTTTGACAGTTTAATATTAGTGGTAATAGAACTTGTTAAGGATTCTAGATCAATGGGAATCAGTACTCTTTTCCAGAGAAGCTATGGATGCCAAAGTAATCAGGTATAGATGAATCTAGGAACTAGTTATTATTGAATCAATCTAGGAATCAGTTATTTTAAAAAAGGAGTTTTCTTTAACTGGAAATGCTTCCATAGCCAAAGTTGTTGGGAGTTTGAAGGTAATAGAGATTATCTATTTTTATGACTCCTTGACTCTAGAGGGAAAACAAATCATTGAATATATTATCTTATATTGCAAACTGTCATTTTTGCCAATTTCACTTTGATGAGTCAAAACAACCTGTGTCAACTTATCTCACAGTTCAATTTGAGACTGCTTTTGTTCCATATGTAATTCCACAGATATCTATATATATGATAAAAAAAATGGTCTTAGAGATATAAAGCATTAGGAGACAGAAAAAATATAATGATAGGAGATAATTCAGGATACTGCAGTGCAGAGACTGGGATATGGTTTTTCAGGTGATGCACATTTTCCTTGGACAAGTAGATTAAGGTATTTTATTCAAGGACAACTATTTGTTTTTGCTGCTTCTACTTTCTGAACCGGTTTGACTTCCTGTGGGAAGGGACACAAACTATTTTATGTACTGTTTCTTCATTTTCTTTATTTGTTGGTCTAATATTTGTAGTTACTCATATCTAGAGTAAAGATTATTTTAATTGAATCAATGTTTTTATAAATGAAGAGAACAAGAGAACATTTTTTCAAAGAAGAGATCGAGGCTGATCAATTCACAGTGTTGTTGTTAATGTGTAGAATGTTCTCTTGGTTCTGCTCCATTCACTATCATATCCTGTAATTCATTCCACAATTCTCTAGGATCCAATCATTTATAGTTTCTTATAGAAGAATAGCATTCCACAACATTCATGTAATCATAACTTCTTCAACCATTTCCCAATTGATGGGCATCCTCTCAATTTTCAGATTTTGCCACTACAAAAAGAGCTACTATAAATATTTTGGAATATGTAAGGCTTTTCCCTTTTTTATGATTTCTTCTGAATATAGACCTAGAATTGGAATTTCTGGGTCAAGTGAATGATCAATTTTATTGTTCTTTGGGTATAGTTCCATATTGCTATCCAGAAAGGTTGGATTTGTTCACAACTACACCAGCAATGTATCAATTTCTTAGTCCTCCCACAATCTTTCCAACATTGATCATTTTCCCTTTTTATTATTGACTAAGTCATTTTCAACAGTCAGATTGTGGCATAGGTAGTAACTGGACTCAGAACTTCCTGACTTCAACATCAGCTATCTTTCAGGAAAAATACAAGTATTTGATATGGCCAAAATATGAGGGAAAAAACCCAATAAACTAACAAAAAAGTACATTAAAAATTAACAGATGTCTTAACAATTGGTCCTAATCCTATGTCCAAATAAAGTTGAAACAAACTAGATTGCAAACTAAGGTCTCTTGTTTAAATTTCAAAGTTGAAAAGGAGTTGAAAATAACTGAAGGTTATAGTTTCTCAGAGTGAAAGGATTTTGATTTGAATAAAGAAGCATTGGTTATAATTTGAAGATCCTTTCTGCAAGAAAATTATGAGAAAATTCTTAGACACTTTAAATACAGATTTTCTTTTCTTTCTTAGAAATAAAAGTTCTGGAAATTATTTTTTAGCAGAGAAATTGCATTTTATATTAAAATTTTGTTAATTAGTATTTTCACCTTTGATTATTTTCTTCAAACATGAGGTTATTTATTTGTTTTTTTATCCTCATTGCCTTTCTAATAATCTAATACTATGCAACCAAATTCAATTTTAAAACTATCAAACCAAGTACCACTTTACTATTCACTGCCTTTTCTTTCACTGACTTAAAGTTGATATTTTTGTCTTATTGACTTCTTTCAGAGAAAGGCTTTTTTATTGTAATCATCAATGCCTTCAACTAAAAGAGATTACATTTCTGTCATTATAATGCTTTTATTTATTGTAGTTGTTTACAAACCATGAAAATATGATATTTGTTTTTTTTCTTTAATTTTGCCTATTTATTTCATAAAAATTTCATGCCATATATTGAGGCATTCTAAGATTACATACTATGTCTTCCACATTAGGACCACTTTAAAACTATACAATCACAACTTTTTATTTCTTGTTCTAATGTAATAATCAACCTTTTCTTTATTCTAGAAGCTTTTCTATTTGAAATAATCATTTTGTGCAAAACAAATATTGATAACATGATATGTGAAAGCACATAGAATCCATTCATTTGTTATAGAAAGTGGAGATAAAGAACTAGTGTTGTGTCAATAAAAAAGAAAAAGAAAAGAACAAATCCACTTCAGTCATTCTTTCCATTTTTACTTGAATTTAATGCAACTTGGTATTTTAAAATTTGAATTAAATACAATTTAACTATCATTAGTCATGACAGCTCTATATTGAAATATATGTATCAAAGTCTATATTCTTTCAAAGTTCACAAACACCAGACATGGAACCTTTGCTTTTGAAACTTGGATCTAGTCTAATTCTGATGTTGCTAGGGAAACCAGAAGGTAGGAAAATGGGCCAAAATAACATTTCTGCGAAATGATATCAAGATGGAACATAGGTAAATACAGGACTTTGATTCTGGTTCACTACTGACATAGAAATTATCAATGAAAGAAGAAATAATGTAGCATTAAAATAGCTCTGCTTGGTCTATAAAGCAGTTTTCTTTATTCTTTACTTTTTAATTTATTATTGCTATTATTACAATAATGTAATTATAAGAGTAAACATAAACCTCCTTCCCTGCCCCCCAAGAAGATGAAAAACTTCAAAAGTAGTGAGAGAGAGGAAAAAATGTACTTCACTCTGTGTTCAGACTCCAATGACTCTGTCTGAGGTGAGTTGCTTTCTTTATCACAGGTCCATCAGAGAAGTTGCTTCAATATTTTCCCCACATTTGCTATTACTAGTTGTACCTCCACTCCATTTCTCCCCACTCTCATTTATTCTATTCTCTCTCTCCTTTCATCCTGGCCCTGTCCAAAAGTGTGTTGCATCTGAGTGCCCTCTCCCTCAATCTTCCCTCTCTTCTGTCACCTATTACACCCTTCCCTCTCCCCATTCCCCCTTATCCCATCCCTTTCTTCTCATTTTTCTCTAGGGTAATATAGATTTCCTCACCCTATTAAATGTGTATGTTATTTCCTCTCTGAGGCATTCTTGATGAGAATGAAGACTCACTCATTCCCCCTTGCCTTTCCCCTTTCCACTCCATTGACAAAGCTTTGTCTTGACTCTTATGTGTAATTTCTTAGCTCCTTCTTCATCTCCTTTCCCTTCCTCCCAGTACTTTCCTTTATTACCCATTGACTTCATCTTTTTACTATATTATACCATTATATTCTGCTCCTTCCTGTGTCCTGTCTATATATGCTCCTTCTAATAACTCTTATAAATGAGAAAGTTCATATGAGTTATCAATATTTTCTTTCCAAGCAGGAATACAAACAGTTCACTATCATTAAGTTCCACACAGTTAGTCCTTCTCATCCACCCCCTCTATGGTTCACCAAAGACCTGTACTTGTAGATCAGACTTTGTATTCAGCTCTGGTTGTTTCAGTAGGAAAATTTGAAAGTCCTCTGTTTCATTGAAATATTGAAAGTCCATCTTTTCCGCTCAAAGAGGATGTTCAGGGCTTTTTTTAGGGTTTTTTTTTTTTTTTTTTTTTTTGCAAGGCAAATGGGATTAAGTGGCTTGCTCAAGGCCACACAGCTAGGTAATTATTAAATGTCTGAGGCCAGATTTGAACTCAGGGACTCCAGACTCCAAGGCCAGTGCTCTATCCACTGCACCACCTAGAGGCTCCGAATGTTCAGCTTTACTGGGTAGTTCATTCTTGCTTGTAAACCAAGATCTTTTGCCTTCTGGAATATCATATTGTAATCCCTACAAGCCTTTAATGTAGATGTTGCTAGATCCTGTGTAATCATGACTATGAAGCCTCAGTAGTTGAATTGTTTGTTTCTGGCAGTTTTTAGAATTTTCTCTTTGATTTAGGAGCTTTAGATTTTGGCTATAATATTCCTGGAAGTTTTCTTTTGGGATCTGTTCAGGAGGTGATGGGTGAATTCCCTCAATTTCTGTTTTATCCTCTGCTTCTAGGATCTCAGGGAAATTTTGATGAATTATTTCTTGAAAAATGAAGTCAAGGCTCTTTTCCTGTTGATGGCTTTCAACTGACCAATAATTTTTAAATTGTTTCTTCTGGATCTGTTTTTGAGGTCAGTTGTTCTTCCAATGAGATTTCAAATTTTCTTATAATTTTGGGCTTTTTTAGAAGAGTTTTATTTCTTCCTGATTTCTTGCAAAGTCTTCAGTTTCTTTTAGTTCCATTCTGCATTTGAAGGAGTTATTTTTTTCAGAGAGCTTTTTTTATCTCCCTTTTCAGCTGGCCAATTCTGCTTTTTATGGCATACTTCTCATTTGCCTTTTGTTTTGCTTTTTCCATTAGGCCTAAACTGGTTTTTAACATATTAATTTCTTCAGTATTTATTGGCTTTCCTGATTTTTCTGTACCACTCTCATTTCTCTTCCCAATTTTTCTTCCATCTCCTTTAATTGCTTTTCAGAGTCTTTTTTGAACTCATCCACAGTATAAGCCCATTTTCTATTTCTCTTGGAAGTTTTGGATACAGAAGCTTCAATTTAGTTATCATCTGAGTATGTGTTTTTATCTTCCATGGGACTAAAATAATTCTCTATGTTCAGATGCTTCTTTTTTCTGTTGTTTACTCATTTCCACAGTCCATGACTAATTTACAGCACTTTTTTTTGGGGGGGGGACCCCCACTGGGACCTTTTTTCCTCCAAGGTCTCATGCTCTCTTTCCTGTGCTTTGATATGTAGATGACCACTGCACTTCCCTCTGCCCTGGAGCTGTAAGGACAGGTCCTGCTTGGCTATCTCAGTATGGAAGTTCTAACTGTATCCTGAATCTGAGTGTAGGCAAACATCAGAGTCCTACCCTGAGGGAGAGCAGAGAAATTTCTGCAGTCTTCCCTGACCCCCTTACCGTCTGTGGGCTGTGCTCTGGGGGTGCAGGCTACTTTCTCCAGTTTCTTGCTGCCTGTGCTCCCTCACTCCATACTCACTCTGGTGTAGCAGAATTCTCTCCCCACCCTTTAAAGTTGTCCCAGGGATGTGCTGTGACCAGGGCTTTTTCCAACTTCCCATCCTGGTGAAACATACCTTTCCCACAGAACTTCTAAGTTATCTTGGACTGGGAAAATGTTTCACTCAGTCGTTCTGTGGGTTCTGCCACTCCAAATTTTGGCTAGAGTCATAATTTCTTGGCCTTTGGAGTTGGGGGGGGGGAGTTTCCGGGAAATGCTGCCTTCACTCTGCCATCTTTGCCCTGCTCCAAGCATTTTTCCTATAAAGCATAGAATTTAGAACTTTCTCACTTAATGATGCAAATATTATCATCATCATTTTACTGTTAAGAAATTGGGGCTCTGAAAGGATGCTGATTGTCAATGATTCCAGAATTTCAAAATGATATAGATAGTACATTGTCTTTCATTCTAGATATGCAAAAGTCAAATTAGGAAAAAAGCAGTATTTTTTTCATATTGTCAATGTAAAATTAAATTTTATTACTGTTATTGATAAGAATTTATTATTAAAGTTGTATCTAATACAACCAAACTTATCAAGGAACAATCTGTTTCATATTTAAATTAAATCAAATGGGAAATTTTTTTTGTATCATTAAAAAACATTTTGGATATAAATTGGAAATATTGAAAAGACAGCACCTGTTTCAGCAAAACATTAAAAAATTAATGTGATTTAATTATCCAAACATGAAATATAATGCATCTTAAATTGTTTTTACATAGACATTTGTGCATAATATGTTTATTTATTATTCATTTTGTGAAAGAGGAATTAGAACTGAAGGAAAAGAAAGAAAGCCATGAGATAGGAAGAAAAACAAAAGAAAAGAAAAATTTCAAAAAAGTGAACAAAAAGTTCATTCAGGTTCTCTAAGTTTATTTTATGTTATTTTATGTTTTGTTTTGTTTTGTTTTGTTTTTCTTCAATAGATTGTGGTTAGCATTGTCTTTAATAGGTTACCCAGGGTTGTCCTAGTTTACTGAACTGCTGAGTGAAACTGCATCCATCAAAGCTGATAAACTCACAATGTTGTTGTTGATACATACTACACTCTCTTTGTTCTGTTCCATTCACTCAACATCAGTTCCTATAATTCATTCTCTGATTCTCTACAGTCTAACTATTCATGGTTTCTTTCTTATAGGATAATACTCCTTAATATTCATATGCCATAACTTGTTCAGCCATTCCCCAATTGATCGCTACCCCTCAATGTCCAATTCTTTTCCTTGACAAGAAAGAATTGCTATGAGTGTTTTGAAATATGGGACTTTTCCCATATTTGTATATTTCCATATTCTTCTGGATATAGGCCTGCTATGGTATTGCTGGATCAAAGGGTATGATCAGTTTTATTGCTCTTTGAGCAAAGTTCCAGATTGGTTTGCAGAATGCTTGGATTAGTTCACAATTCCACCAACAGTGTATTAATGTCTCAATTCTCCCATCAAAATTGTCTCATGTTGATTAAGAGATAGAATAATGGAACAATGGTTTAGAAAATGTAGAAAAGAAATAATATTACAAAAAATAGAAAGAGACCCAAATTTTATGCCCTATATCAAAATAATTTGAAAATGAGTGCAGGAATAAGACATAAAGGTTTATTCTTGCACTCATTTTCACCTTATTTTGATATAGGGCATAAAATTTGGGTCTCTTTCTATTTTTTGCAATATTATTTTCCAGTTTTCCCAAGAATTTTTGTTGAATAGTCAGTTCTTATCCCATAAGCAAATGTTGTAATGTCATTACTTGCAATTGTTTCTTTTCTACATTTTCTAAACCATTGATCCATTATTCTATATCTTAATCAGTACAAGACAATTTTGATGGCTCTCACTTTATACTATAGTTTTAGATCCGGTACAGCAACTCCAACTACCATAACATTTTTTTCCCATTAGTTTTCTTGATATTCTTGACCTTATTTTGTTGACTGTAGTTACTTTATTTTTTTTTAGGTTTTTTGCAAGTCAAACGGGGTTAAGTGGCTTGCCCAAAGCCACACAGCTAGGTAATTATTAAGTGTCTGAGACCTTATTTGAACCCAGGTACTCCTGACTCCAGGGCTGGTGCTTTACCCACTTTGCCACCTAGCAATCCTTCTGTAGTTACTTTAAATGGAATTTCTTTTAGCTCTTGCCCTTGGGCTTGGTTGTTCAATATATAGAAATGTTGAAGATTTATCTGGGGTTTATTTTAAATCTTGTAGTTTTAGTTATTAGTTGTTTCAAGTAGTTTTTAGATGATTTTGTTGGGTTCTCTAAGAATACCTTCATATCATTTGCAAAGAGTGAAAGTTTTGTTTCTTCATTGCCAATTCTAATTCCTTCAATTCCTTTTTCTTCTGTTATTCATAAAGGTAACATTTCTAATAGTCTGTTGAATAATAATGGTGATAATGGGTATCCTTGTTTCACCTCTTATCTTAATGGATATATTCCTATCTAATTTGAACCCATTGCATGTAATATTTGTTGATGATTTTAGATACTGTTATTTTTTAAGGAAAATTTCATTTAATCCTAAATTCTCTAGTTTATTTTTTTATAAACAACAGATGCTGCATTTTGTCAAAGATTTTTCCAGCATCTATTGAGATAATCATATGTTTTCTGTTGGTTTTATCATTATTATCATTATTATTATTATTATGTTCAAGTATGTTGAATATTTTCCTAGTATTGAACCATGTCTGTTGACCTTGTATAAATGCTACTTGATCATGGTGTATTATCCCAGTAATAACTTGCTCTAATCTCTTTCCTAAAATTTTATTTAAGGATTTTGCATCAATGTTCATTAGGGAGATTAGAGTATAATTTTTTCTGTCTGTTTTGGATCTTCCAGGTTTAGGCATTAATACCATATTAGTGACATAAAAGGAATTTGGCAGAAGTCCTTCCTCTCCTACTTTTTAAAATAATTTATGTGGAATTGGAATTAATCATTCCTTATATGTTTGGTAGAATTCACTTGTAAATCCATCTGGACCTGGAGACTTTTGCATAGGGTGTTGATGTAGGGTTTCTTCAATTTATTTTTCTGAAATGGGGTTACTTATATATTCTATTTTCTCTTCTGTTAATTTGGGTAGTTTTGTAAATATTCATTCATTTCACACAGGTAATCAAATTTCTTGGCATATAGTCGGTCAAAATAGCTTCAAATTATCTCTTTAGTTTGCTCCTCCTTGAAGGAGTATCAATTGTATTAGTAATTTGTTTTTCTTTTGCTTTTTTCTATTAATCAGATTAATGAAAGATTTTTTTTATTTTCTTCTTTTTTGTTTGCTTTGGTTTTTGTTTTTGCCAGGCAAAGGACTTAAGTGATTTGTCCAAAATGTCACTGGTAGGTAAGTATTAAGTGTCTGAGGCCAAATTTGAACTCAGGTCCTACTGACTCCAGGGCCAGAACTCTACCTGTTGTGCCACCTATCCATTCTCATTACTGCTTTTTCATAAAATCAACTCTTAGTTTTATTTATTATATAAATGGTTTTCCTGTTTTCAATTTTGTTAATCTCTCCTTCGATTTTTTAAAATTTCTAATCTGATATTTATTTAGGGATCCTTAATTTGCTCTTTTTCTAGTATTTTTAGTTGCATATGCAATTCATTGAACTCTTCTTCACTTTATTCATATAACCACACACAAACACAGACATATACATATATAATATATACTATATAATGTAATAATATAATAATTATATACTATATACAATATATTACAATATAATTTTATATATATTGTATATTATATTATATTGTATATTATAATATATTCATCAATTTCTTCTTTATTTTATTCATATAACCACACACACACACAGACATCATATATGTATATATGTATATACATATATATATATATATTCATATGATGTCTTATTGTTATCATGTTCTTGGATGGAATGATTGAATATTTCTATGATTTGTTTTTTGATTCACTCAATCTTTAAAATTAAGTTATTTAGTTTCCAAATGAGTTTTGGTTTCTCCATCCATGGTCATTTGTGATAAGCAATTTTTATTGCATCAAGATCTGAAAAATATGCATTTATTACTTTTGACTTTTAAACATTTGATTGTAAGGTTTTTATGCCCTGGTACATGGTCATTTTGGGTATAGGTACTATGTTCTTAAAAGGAAATAAATATATTCTTTTCTATTTCTATTCAATTTTCTCCAGAGGTCTATCATATCTAAGTTTTCTAAGATTTGATTCACTTTCCTAACTTCCTTCTTGCTTATTTTTTGGTTAGATTTATACAGTTCTAAGAGAGGGAAGTTGAAGTCCCCCCAGTATTACTATTTTGCTGTCTATAAGTCCTTATAATTAATTCTATTTCTCCTCTAAGGATTTGTATACTATACCACTAGGTGCATATATTTTTATTAATAATATAACTTAATTGCCTGTAGTTCCTTTTAAGAAGTTTTCCTTCCTTATCCCTCTAAATGAGATTTATTTTTTCTTTTGCTTTGTCTGAGATTAGGAATGCTATGCCTGATTGTTTTTACGTCTATTGTAGCATAATATAATTTACTCAAGTCTTTTACCTTTACCATGTGTTTATCTCTCTTCTTCAAGTGTGTTTCTTATAAATAGCATATTATATTTCAAGATAAAATTCTGTCTTCAGTTCTGATCTTTTTATCAGGAAACTTTGGAAGTCCCCCATTTCATTGAATATCCAAGGTCATTACAATATCTTTTTATTAAAAAAGCGTGAAAGATCTTAGTAAACTTCTTGTTTCTATTAATTGATTGGTAATATATGTAAGTAGAGTGGTTCAATTGATTTCTATCTTACATGCAACAGTGTTTATGATAATTTCTGTGCTACTTTTTATGAATATTTTTTGATTATTTTGATTATTCTTGAATGAATTTATTTTTTTAATTGTATTTACTGAATTTTAATCCTTTTGTAAGAAATTACAGCATGTCTCTTTATGGAAACTAGGATATTAAATTAGGTTGAGCTCATTCAGGGAAATTCCTTTGACCATTGCCAGTGTGGCAAAAAGGTCACTGTTTTCCTGACTTGAAATGCTACAACTCTTCTTCTTGTTGTTGTTTGTCCTTCATTCTTAAGTAGGACAATGACATCACTAAAGAGATGGCATGACCTACAAATGAATTGGATTTAAGTGAGGGAGGGCTGTGCAAAGTCATCGAATTCACTCCCTCCTTGGGAGACATCTGAGCAATTGGCAATCTATAGATCAGGGTGACTGGAATTGTCCCCCAAATACTTTCCATAAAGTCTATCCTGAATACTAAATGCTTTCCTCTAGGACATGGTATTATATATTTATCACTAAAATACTTCCTGCTTAGCTACCATTCTTCTTTCTTATCCATTCCCCTACACTCCCCTTTGTTTTAAGTAATGTGATAATTTTTCCCATTCTTTCATACATAGTTGACTTATTCTATTAAAATTCCCACAAGTAATTGTATCTATTTTAATTTTTTTGTGATGCTCCATTAATGCCATGGTCCCATTGCCCAAATAAATTATATGAAAGAAAGCTTAATTCATTGTCACTCATCTTAGAATCTATTGAGTATGATTTTGATTAAATAATGGTAAGAACAATGGCTACTCTTTTTAGTCACTACTATTCATTCATTTTGGCCATGGCATATCTCTATGAAATTATTCCTCATAACAGGAATCAAAAATTGTATACTAATTATGTAGTAATAGAATAATTCTTGGTAGGTAAAATGACTGATTATAAAGATCCTATGTCAAATGCATATATACAAAATCTAATGATAGTATCTCTTTTGCTCACTAGACATTTTGTTTTGCAGTCAATAAATAAACCATCTTAGCATTCTTCTTTGTATTTTGCCCTATTATAGTACTCAGATTCCATTAGTCTTGAAGAATGAGTTAGCAAATTATCCTTACTTTAAGATAATTTTGACTTAATATATGTGGTCATGTCTATTTGTAATTACTGACAACAATAAATAATTTCAGAAATTGGTTAATTTTTTTTTAATTTCGTATTAGGGGATACTGTTTAACAGTCCTAGAGTTGATTGATCACATTTGAACAAAAGGAAATTACCTCACAATTCACTAGACTTTGAAAAAGTGAAAATTATTTAATGGCAGCACATCACATTTCCTTAAATATTCTTATAACATTTTAGGCCTTAAAAATATACTCAGTGTCAAAATCTCTTGTAACACATACACATATTTAAGTCCATCTTGTAATAATTCTATCCTTTTTGTTAAAAAAAGAGGCTGTTCAACACCACCAATAATTAGCATCTTTTTACCCTGTGAGGTACCTATTATTTCCTGAGTCCTAGCAGTGTCCAATGCTACAGTAATTATCATTTCCTAAAAACTGTGATTATGCTTCACAGTTTAAAAAGGATATATTTATCAGAGTGATTTATCTAAGTAAAGACTTGAAGTCATTTTCTGACTTCTCCACTTGTGAACTTCAGAAGTTTTTTATTATTTTTAATTATTTTCATTATTTATTATTTTATTATTTATTTTATAAGGCATTTTAAATTTGACATTTGAGGAACTGATAAATATTTTGAAATAATTACATCTCTTTAAGTGAGGACTCGGAGTCCTCTGCAAATATCTATGATTTATCAAGGTATCACTGAAAGAATAACTTTACAAATAGATAAATTAGAAAGAAAATTTAATATATTAACCACAATTTTGAAATATTTTAAATGTTTTGAATTGAGAATGAGAAACTCATTACACTGAAATATATTTTGAACAATAACTGTCTTGTTTATGTAAGTATAGTACCACCTGGCTTTCCTAACATAACTCAATGAGGGAAACAGGTATTAGTATCATTAGGATATTCCAATTTGTTTTTATAAATAAGAAAGTGAAGATTGAGAAAGGAAACAAAGTTTACACATTTGAAAATTTTGCGTTTTTTAAGCCCAATTTAGTACTTATTTCAGTCATTTATACTATTTAAATGTCAAGGGGCTGCTAGGTGGTATAGTGGATAAAAGCAACAGCCCTAAAGTCAGGAGTACCTGGGTTCAAATCTGGTCTCTGACACTTAATAATTACTTAGCTGTGTGGCCTTGGGCAAGCCACTTAATCCCATTTGCCTTGCAAAAACCTAAAAAAATAAATAAATAAATGTCAACTTCCACTGCCATATTCAAGTCAGTTTCTAAGCTAATGTCCAGATGACCTATTTTATGACAAAAAGAGGAGAGTGAAAAAAAAATTTGGTATAGTGGATAGTGTATTGACTTTACATACAAGATGACCAGGATTCCAATTCTGCTTTTCTGGCCCAAGGCAAATTATTTAACTTAGGGAAGTTTTATAATCAATATTTTGAAAAAGAAAGTAGCTTTAAAAGTACCAACTAAGCATTGTCCTAATCATTTGAAATTTGACGAAATGCATCAAATAGTCTTTGTTCTTTTGGAGTTTACAATCTAGTGGGAAAAACTACATGTAACCCACTATGTATAAAGAAGATTGATTTGCACTAAATTAGACATAATCAACACTTGGGAGCCCACTAGCATAAAAGGAGAATGGGAAAGACTTCTTGTGGTACATGAGAATTTCCCTGAGACTTGAGGATAGCCAGATATATCAGGAGATAAAAATAATTCTAGTTATGAGGAACATATTAGCAGAAAAGTGTAAGCCAGGAGAGAGAGAGTCTCATGAAAAAATAAAAAGGAGTTTAAAATCACTATTTTGAAAATGTGTTAAATGTGTTAATGTAATGCTTCCATTACTCCTTGCTTGGAAGACTGGAAAAAATTGGAAGGGGGTAAAATTTTAAAGGAAATTGAATGTCAAAAAAATATTAATTTTATGTTCGCTCCTAGGAAGAAATCACAAAAGTTGATTGAAAAGGAAGGTGAGCTGGTCAAAGAAGCTATAGTTTAGAGTTATCATTTTTGATGGTTGATTGGAAGAAAACCTGGAGAGTGGAGAGATAAAGTAAAGAGACCAAGGAAAAGGCTATTTTTGCCCAGGAATGAGGTTGGTAGTAGTGTCAGAGGGTAAAAGGGTCATCTAAGACACATTTTATGAAGGTGGATAGAAAAGAACCTAAATTGAATATAGGAGTTAGGGAAAAATAATTAGCAATCCTATTATAGGTAGAAAGGTTAATACCTTCAACAACAATAGAAAAATTAGAGACAGTGGGAGGACAGCAAATGAGATCTATTTCGAATATATGATGAATTTAAGGTATTTGTGAGGCATTGAGTTCAAGATTTCTGATAGGCTTTTGAGACTGAAGACTGGATGTAATGAAGATGTTACACACACAAACACACACACATACACACACATAGACATAAACAAAAGCTCAGAACCATTTGCATAGAAATAATTTTGAATCCATGAAGAATCTAAGGAGATCAACAAGAAATAGTAAACAAGGAAAAACAAAAGTGCAACACCAAGTCTTGGGGGACACACAAGGTCTTAAGATAAAATTTTGATCTAGAGCTATTAAATGTGAGTTATAACAAGTGTTTGAAAAGTAGGAGAAATGGAAGCAGTGTCATGAAAACCTAGAGAGAAATGAATATCAAGAAGAGAGTGATCAATAGTGTCAGAGGCTGAAGAGAAGTAAAAATAAATGAAAATAGAATAAAAGGCTTTATATTTGATAACTGAGAAATCACTGGTCACCCTTAAGTAACTTTAAGTGTATAATTTGAAGAAGTATAAATCTATATTAGTAGAGGTAGTATCTTATCTGAACTAACTATACCTGTGAAATAATCATATAGTTTATTTTTTAAAATAATACAACTACAGAGACATCTTAGATTTAGAAAAGTTCTTTTCCCTTAAGTCTCCAAGTCAATTTCTAAAAATATAAACAGAATTGTTGTTCATCTGCATTGATTTAGAATCAACTATTTCCAGAAATTACAAAGAAATTACAGGTCTAGAAAGAAAAAGAAAGTCCAATTTATCAAGTCAGAAACTCTATTCTTCTTATTCATAATTAAGGGGTTTTCCCTCCAACACAGAAAGAAGTGATAAAATAAAAGAGTAAAGTCAAGAGGTGGCTAGGTTGCACAGTGGATAGAGCAACAGCCCTAGAGTCAAGAGTGCCTGAGCTCAAGTGCGCCTCAGACACTTAATAATTACCTAGCCGTGTGGCCTTGGGAAAGCTACTTAACCCCACTGCCTGCAAAAACATAAAAAAAAGAGTAAAGTCAAAAATAAAGACACTAACAAATAAATGTATAAATTTAGATATATATATATATATATATATATATATATATATATATATGTATGTATGTATCTTCATAAACAAAGTGGGATACCATAGCAGCAATCTTAACCTTTCATAGATTTTAAAGGAGAAAGATGCCTTTCTTTACTTTACTAGATTAGAAGACTATTATATAGCTTCTGCACTCTATTCTTTATATTTGATTAAAGAATGTTCATTATGACCATTAAATATTTAGGAAGTAGGATTCAAAAATGTACATTTAGCAAATAGTACTTCTTAATATAACCAGAACATTCCATAAACATATTTCTTTTCTTTTAAGTTGTTTTGATCTCAATCTTTTTTTATAAATGTAGAAAGTTAATGTGAACACTCACTCCATAAATGCAAATTCACAACTCTTCTTTAAATTTATTAGCTTAGAAGTATTAGCCAAAGGTAATTAGGGAGTAAGTGTCTTTCCTAAGGCTATATATCTTCTATATTTGAAGCCAGACTTGGAACCAGGTTTTCATAAATGCAGAGATACATTCTTCTCTTCACCACCTCTCTGATCCTGCAGAAACTGCTAATAAAGGGTTAAAGAAAGTAAAATACTTCCTCTCTGCTTTAATATCCTTAAAATTTCTGAAGTCTGGACTACTATTTTAAGCTACTTATTCTAAATTGTCCTTAAATATCTTACAAAATATCATTTGGAATAGTTTTTTTCTAATTAAAACCTATAAGTTTTGGGCAGGTTTAATTTGTTAATATTTATACAATTCTTTTAAGATTGAAATAGCAATTTTCTTTTATAAAATTGTACTTTAAAAATACTTAACACACAACCAGGGCAATTAGAGGCCCGTAGTAGAGTGGGGGAAAGTGATGGATTAAGAAATATTGGGAAAAAGAACAGAATGCAAGTAGAATAATGTTTTCTCTTAATAGTTTTCACACAAAGGAAAAGAAAAAAATGGGGAAAGAGGATAAAAAAAGAAGAAAAACAAACAAACAAAAACCTTGCAGTATGGCATCTAAAAGCATAACAAGAAAAGATCTCTCTCACTAGCAATTCCCATCGATCAGCAAAAATCTCTGGAGTACAAATGCCAATAAGAGGTAAATTCAGAAAGACTGAAAGGAATGCATTACCAATTGTTCTCCCCCCCCCCCCCCCAGCCCACCCATAATTTCTTTTTGGTGGAGTAATAACCATGCATCAACTTCTAACTCTGGCAATGCACAGTCTATTTTCATTGACAAAATCCAAAAACTGTGAGTCAAATATGCCAAACTAAGAACGGAATATGATCAACATATTTGTAACCATTGTCATGGAAGAAGAAAAATTCAGGACCAAAAACGAATTGAAATTTGAATCCTTTCCTCTTTAAAATGCCAGTGTCCCTATTTAAAATTCAATTTTCAGCATATTTCTCAACCTCAGCTGTTCTTAGTCATGCTACTATGTTTGCTCAGATGGGGTCATCTCTGCTGAATGCAAAGAGAAAGAACCTGGTGAGATTTAATTTTCGAGAAAATTTTATGTTTTTTTTATTTTTAAAAAAACAAAAAAAATGACAGATCATATACATGTTTAAATAATTCATATATGACCTTACCTGAAAAAGTTTAAAAAAAAAAACAAAACTCTAAAATTACAAAAATTAGCCAAGTCTACCCATTATCTCTCTTTAAAACTGGACTGGAATTATCCTCTAACCTCTGAGTGGCCAGAGTTGAACAGAACAGACCAGAGACAGGAGAGTTAGGAATCAAATAGAAGTTTACCTTTACAGTGAGGAAAAACTGTTTTGCAAACTTCTCCTGAGAATAAGGGCTTGTGATTTATGGCAAAGACATAAGTCTTCTTGTGATGTTCATGCATATAATCTTGAATAATAATTTCCATATTGAATAATATTTCCACATTGAAGAAAGTCAGAGGCAAGTGAGTCAGGAATCAGACATTTAATTTCAGAGGGAGGAAAGCAATTTGCAAGTAAAGTCCTTCTGAGAAGGAAGACTTGCTGACTTGTGGCAGGGGTAAGGTTTTTAAATATGAAAACCACAAAAAAAGTGGAATTCAACACTGTCATACTTAGCTTTTGATTAAACAGTTCTGATGGCAGGCTCACATGTTGCAGGCATTTTTTGGGACAGTACAAGCATTTTTGGTTCCTTTGGGTACAGTATTCAAGATATTAAATCACTGAACTTTGTGATTGTAGCAAGTCTTTATAGTCATTGAATCTTGTGAACATTCAGCAGGGTAATAAACAGTCAGCATGGTATGAACAGGAGTGCAGCACCTTGTTCAGTTCACTCAGCGGTTCCAAGTTCAGGGATTGTTTAGGGTGCCAGGAGATGTAATTGACCACTTTTGGCAGCAGTATAACAATTCTACTTCTCAGGTCATGATCTTCTGGGAAAAAGAGAAAATTTAAGTCCAAATTATGGGGTGTTTCTATGAGTAAGTACAAAGTATTATTGTTAGGTCAAGTTCAGGGTACAACTTGTTTGCTGGAAAAAGTGTGTCTTTTAATATCTTGCCAGTTCTAAGAATCTATTCCTTAATTATCCCCTTTCCTTTGTTCTTAGTACTTCCTCCATTTCTCCAACTCTTTCTTTGGAGTTCTAGTGATTGATAGATTAAATTCATGTGAACAAGTTCCATATTATTTTAGAATACTTGGATCAATCCTATTGTCTGAACTTCCATGACCCTGGAGCTGCCTGATGTGGCTGAACTTTGCTGAGCTATATATGCAGGAAATTTAAAGGTCTTTGTTTTAGGGATAAGTCCAAATTTTAAAAATAATATTCAGTGTTGTCTCCTCAATTCTGTCCTTAGTTATTAGAGGTGTAGTCAAATTCCTTAATTCCTGTCTCTTGAGTCAAGGGATTGGCTAAGAGATTTATTGAATTAACCCCACAAAAGCACCAGAGAGAAACTCTGACAAAGTCCCTGGCCTGGTAAATCAAGTAAAGAATAATGAAGATCACTGAGATACTGTGTTTCTCCCCAAGACAAATAATGTATCATCTCTCAGTCATATAGAAGATAAAATTTTGATCCCATGAGGAAATTTGGACTATTTGCATAAGTCTAACATGCTCTTGTAAACACTGGGTGACTCACACAGATCCAAAGAGTATGTGACAATTATGCAAACAGTTCATTTCTGTCCATATGACTTGGTTAATGCCTTCTAAAAATGTCTCCTAGTAATTTACCATCCTTAAAACTTCAACTAAATCCATTAACTATTTCAGAGATATCACCCTTTAGATGATATCTAACACTACATCAAAGACAAAGAGAACTATTTTTAAATAGTCTATTCCTTGCTAGGTGAATCTAGAACTACAATAGGCAATGAAGATAAAAATGATTCAAAATAGTGAAATATGTTCTCTTATATTATCATTATTACTATATCTTAGTTTATAATTCCCCATATTACCCATATTTATATATGCAAAGAGATAGAATATTATGATCTCAAATGTTATTATACCTAAATTTATTTGTATACATTTTTCATTAAATTGTATAAAAATATAATACTCTTTTATGGAAAAAGACCCTTCTTTATTCATTTCCTAATTCTCTTTCCTTCTTGACCTACCTGATTTTGTGCAGTGACTAAGTCGTGATTATACACATATATATAGTTCATGTTAAACCATACTGGTATAGGCTCTTGTCATGTCAGAGGAATTTTGATATGGGAAAAAAAAGAATGGTGGTAACAGAAATAAATTTCTCTAACCCAATTGACCACTAGTAACAAAATACATAGGTCTTAGTTTAATACCCCAAATCTGCTCTACTTATTACTTCCATCTCAGCCTTTCAGAATCTAGATCTTGGTTGCATCACGGAGCATGGCTCATTTAATTCAAATTACTGAAGATCCTTGTCACAGCAGAAATGTCTATTATAACAACTCTGATTTCTCCCAACTTTGTTATGGAAACTTAAAAGACAAATTCTACATCAGTGGAAGGAAGAGAAAAAGTCATTTCTAGATGACTAGGATAAGTCCTATTCATGAAGAAACTCTAATATCAACAAGGTCAAAGAGAATATTAAGTAATTCTTTATAATATGATTATTTATGTTGTTACTCAAAATGATAAAATGAAAAGGCAGCTCTAAGATGTTTGTGTATCAAATTCTTTAGTCCATGGAAAATAAGACCTGTACCAGAACAGAACAAAACAAATCCCTTAAAAATATTCTGCACATATTTTCCATCATTTCACCTGACCTTTACAAACAGTTATTCCTGAATTCCTTGCTCTATTTGGTTTTAGAACCTAAAACTTTTATGGAAGGTAACAAAATGATAAAAGTTCTTTGACAAAAGTATATTAATGCAAAATTCTATTACTATTTAACTGAGCATATTTTATACAAATAATTGCTTTGCTGATATAAGTGCAAAAGATCAGGGACTTCTTTAAAATTATTTTCATTTTTTCTTAATATTAAATAAGCAATTTTTAGAAAGTAATACCTCATTTTTTCCTCTGGAACATTTGATTTTATAGAGTTTAACTTCAATTTCCATTATAAAAATTTAATAGGTCCACAAAAGTATTTGGGAATTTTAATTTTGTTCAAGGGAAAATATGTGACCTCTACAAATGATATGAATACAACAACTTGATGTAATTTATAATCACTGTCCCTTGCATGTTGAAATTTTAGGGTATATTGAATTTACCTTCCTTTTCTATGGGATTATTAACCAAAAAGTTACAAAAATTGAATATTATAAACTCCCATCAAAATTTTACCACAGTACCAAACAAGATAATCTTGGTATTTCTCCAAGATTGGGTCTGCTCTGGTAGGGATGATTTTCTGCAGTTAATTACTTTAGAGCATCTTGCTGGAACAGAAGGCCTCTAGTAATTCTTTACATGTCTAGGTAAGATCTAGAAGTCTAAGATAGTGGTGGTCTCTCTTCTACATAAAATCTGCACAACATTGAAGGCTCAATTTATTTTACCTCTAAAGTTCTTTTTAAGTGTTCAAAGAATAGCACAATTCCCTTAAACTTATAATACATAGAGTTTGTCAATTTTCTTCACAAGGAATCTCCTTTTTTCTTCTCTAGGGTCCATATGACAATTCCATTTTTTAACTTCATTTTGTTGTATTTTGCAATTTACATTTTTGTAGTAATGGTATGCACTATTTTCTTATATTTATTTTCAACCTAAATATATTTTAATTAATAATATTCCCATTATCTTTTTATATCTCAAAACATTTTCTATTATTTCTCGATATTTGTTTGTTTTGCCTCTGTACAAACTGTTGCTACCAATATTTTGGAATACATGGGATCTTTCTTTTTGTTCTCTTCTAGATATTTGTTTAGTATCATAAACTTGGGACCAAATTATATGGATAATAGAATGATTTTTTTAATCACTTAATTCCAAGTTGAATATTTCTGTCTTTGACTATTTCAGACTCTTGTAAAGTAGCTGGGTATTTTGTGATAGGATATCTTTTAAAGTGAGAAAACAAGTAGACTGAAATGAGAAGCTATGACATCTTCAATTAACAAAACCTTGCTGCTTCTAGGCAATATTGGGAAGATGACAAATTTGGTCTTCTGAACATTGGTTTTTTAGTATCCCTTGTCTACTTCCAAAATTTTTAAATTAATCTATTTCATTCTATAACTCCATGTTGTCACAATTGTTCTATATGATATTTAATTCTCAAAAAAAGGTTTTACTTATATCTAGCTTATAAGAAACCCCTCTATATATAAAGATTATGAAAACCTCAGGATTGGAAGAAATCTTGTAAGCTATCTAGCTTAATTTATATTTAAATTGAAATTCCTCTACAGCACACTTAACACATAATCATCCAAACTTCACTTAAATCTTCCAATAAGGAAGAATTCCATTTTTGGATACTTCTAAGGTAACTTATTTCACTACCTATTCTGAAATTGTTTTGAAATATTTCATCATGTCAATTTTAAAAAATTCTCATTCATCTTTAATCTATTATTCCTCACTCTGCTCTCTGGGGCCAAATGAAAAATTTGAAACATTCTTTATGTTGAATAGTACTCAAATAACTGAATAGTAATTAGACAACTGTCATTTTCATCATCCTCATTATTATTTCAATAAATTAGATAGACTAAAATACTACAAATCCTGATTCTTCCAAGAGAAATATCAAAATATCTCTGAAAATTCAACAAGTGAATTATACACTAACCCTGCAGTAACACAATCATAGACAAAGAAATTGCCCACCATCTTCTCAAACAATCTTTTTTTTTTAGTTTTTTTTTTTTTTTTTGCAAGGTAAAGAGGGTTAAGTGGTTTGCCCAAGGCCACACAGCTAGGTAATTATTAAGTGTCTGAGACCAGATTTGAACCCAGGTACTCCTGACTCCAGGGCTGGTGCTTTATTCCACTGCACCACCTAGCTGCCCCATCAAACAATCTTTTGATTAAATAGCATCACATCTCATTCATAATTTCATAATATAATAACTAGGAAATTTGAATGATAAGCCCTGAAAAATATATTAAGCTAACACAAGAAATAACATATACATTTGTATATATACACACATATGTATATATACATACACATATAGATACACACATATATGTATATTTATATCTATATATCTATATCTATCTATCTATCTATCTATATATATATATTTATGGTGAGATAAATAAAATCCCTATTATATTGGTGGTTGCTGGATTTGCCTCAAAAGATCATTTCAGTGCAACTACAGAAAATAAGTTTACATTTCTATACTATTATTAAATTTTAAAGAGCAATCTTTTTATCCATCTGTTCAACAGTCTGCCAAAATCCAAATAGAGAAATATAATGCAAAGATAAATAGCCTAGGACTAATCTTTCTTATTTTTACTGATTTTGAAATAATGATAATATGCAGTTGAGTTAATATTTATTATAAAGTTAATAACATTTATTTTCAAATAATCACTTTGCTTGACATTAATATTTTACTGTATTTCTTTTTCAAGATTTAGAAGGGTTAACATGAGGAGGAGGGATAATGTGTTGCTAAGTGGGTAAAACAGAAAAAATGGTGTATTTGGAAATTTGCAGTAGATGTTTCCTGAGGTTCCTTCCAAACCACAGATTGCAATTCTATGTGGCTGCTGAAGCTTTTGTTGTTTCTGATGTTGATATGTAAGAGTTCAACAATTAATATCGTCTTAGTGTTTTGTTTTATTTTTCACTTTAAAAGATGTGGTGTCAAAGATTAATGTAGAAATAGCCTTCAAAACTTAAATGAATGAGAAGTAGTTTCAATTAGTCATCATGGATAAGTAAGATGATTAAAGAGATGATTCATATTTTATCTCACCGTTTTCATTAAATTATCAAATAAACTTGGAATTTCAATCATTTATAATTGATTATTTAAATTCTATTTTGCATAACTAAATAATTATGCTAAGGGGTAATTTTAATGAAATTTCATTACCAGATCAACAGGGATGATGATTTTTATTGCTATCATCCTACAACTACTCTTTTCTCAAAATCATGGCACTTTCAATCTAGTGTAATACAAAAAATATTCATTCCAATGAATTTATAGATACTTAAATTTTGGAAGGAGATAATTCATAAGCATTTCAATTTATCTTACTTTTAAGGGTGGTTTAGGATACTTTTACTAAGGAAATGAAAAATAAATATGAATTGTTATACTACCTTCAAAACCAATAAATTTTAACATAAAAGTGTCAGTGCTTTTTGTAGATGAGAAGGGTATCATTTTCCCCCAGCAATATTCTAAAAGTTCATTTTCAGTCAAAATCATAATTAAATTTGAATTTTATTATACTCATTTACTATACCATTTGGTTGACTCCTTCACTTGTATCATTCTAAAAATGACTCTCTTAAAACATGTTTTTACTAACATAACAGTCTACTTTTAAAAGCAGTATAATATAAAACATACTGTTCCTAATCTCCTCTGCCTCCTAGGCATCTGGTTTCCACAGAAATAACATATACAGTAAGTCATCAGGAGGAGAACAGCTGTTGTTACTTGTTAAGCCTGGCCGTATATTGCCGGGGTTGAAATTTTAAAACTGACAAATGGTTTTTGCTGAGCTTTAAAGTAACACATGCATTGTTTCATCATCAAGAATGTAGGTAAGATTGCTTCCATGCAGATAGAGCTATATTCTCTCTCTCTCTCTCTCTCTCTCTCTCTCTCTCTCTCTCTCTCTCTCTCCTCTTTCACAGTTGATCACTGATTTCGACACTTATTCTAGCAGATAAAGGGTATTCTGATTCACTCAAAGTAAATGTCAACTAGCAATTGAGAAAATGAGATGGTGAGTAAAGTTCCATATATTGAAAGCAAATATAATCTTCAATCCCTGAATTGTCTCAATTTATTTCCTGCTGTATCATTATTTCCAATAAGATCCTTTAAATTCATATCCATCCCAGACCATAATTGAGTATGAGAAAGTTCACTCTCTGTTCCAAACCTGGTACCAATTTTAAGAAATAGATGCACATACTTTCTAAATCTCATAGAAAGGAAAAGAGAAAGCAAGATTTTAATAATTCCCTCTGGGCAGACACAGTACTACATTTTTTGACAATAATTTCTCCTTTGAGACTCATAACAACCTTAGAATGTGGTGTGTTATTATTATCCTCATCTGTAGATTAGGAAACTAAGGCAGACATAGATTGAGTGACTTACGCAGGTCATATCACTAGCTATTAAGTATTTGAGACTGGATTCACTGAATCACTTATCTTCCTCTAAAATAATATTTTGTCAAGCTTGTCCCATAAAAATGGAAATCACAGAATGAAAATCTCAGTCAAAAGACAGGATTACATCCTTCTTGTTCTTCTTACTTGTCCTTTTGAGACTCATAATTTTAATCTAAGACCTTGATCTAATCATCTTCCTGAAAATTCTAAGTTTCTAAAGAATTAAATAACGATTGATTTTTTCCCCATTCAAGAGATATGATAACTGATGGTATATTGGAATATTGTATAGTATGTTTAGACTTGAAAGTGATGCTTAATTTATATGTTAAGCAAAAACTAAAAAAAAAATTAAATGAGAACAATCTGTTGAATGGTTTCATCTGAACTGTAGGCTTAATGCTCTATATGTGGTATCAATCAGCTCCCTCTAATCTCCTTGCAAACTCTGTTGATTGCATTGGTCCCACTCCCAGTCACATTTTGCTATTTAATATATTTCTTGGAGCTAGTCATGAATTAGGGAGATACCTCTTGTTGAGTCCCTTTGCTGGACTCATGTTCAGTTGCACTTCTGGACTCACTCAATCTTCCGGAGGGAGACTAGGGAGAGGAGCACTGCATCAAGATCTCCAAGTGCTCTGTTTATTCACCAAAACACCAGTGCTTAAATAAGTCTCCAGTCTCTAATCCACTCCCACTCCTGTGGCATTTAGTAAGATACACAACAGTTCCTAACAACTTACAATGATGTTATTTGGTGTATATCTTAGAGTATATCATACTTTCAGAAATGGCATAGGAATAAATATACTGACCTATTTTAATTTCCTTTTCTCTTCCTCTACAACTTATTCCATGGCTTTCCCCCCCCACATAAAATTCCTTTTTTTATAATTTATTTTTTTATTTTTAAAATGTATTTTTTTATTTATATTTTTAAAATTTAAATCAATATTTTAAATTTTATTTAAATTTAAAATAAATTTTTATTTTATATTTGAAATTGAAAGATTTTAATATTTAAATCTATTTCTTTCCCTCAAAACCCTTTCCTCTGTCAAGAAAAGAAAAAACAAATATAACAAAAATGAATAATTAAGCAAAACTAATAGCTGTATTGTCTCTGTTTTATTATATTAATTATATTTTATTCTATTGCATTATATTTTACTACATTATCTTATGTTATACTGTATTATATTATATTAGATTGTATTGTATGATATTATATACCAGTCTGCCTTCTGAGTCCATTACCTCTCTATTATGTTTTAACATGGTTATTCTGTAACCATGGTTGGTCACTACATTGCTCAGAGTTCTTAACTCTTTCAAAGATGCTGGTATTTAAAATGTTGTTATTTTATAAATTGTTCTCATTTCTCTCACTTTACATAATATTAGTCTTCAAGTACATATGAGTCTTCCTCTGTTCATCTATTTATCATTTTATTTAAAGTCTAATAACAAGCTCATATAATACAACACTTACATCATGGTATGTGATCTGCATACATGTGCATGAATGCATGTGTACATATGCATTCATTTATGTAAACACACATACAATATAAAAACCACTTTTATATTGATTAGCATACCCTTTGTTTCTAATTCTTTGCCACTAGAGAAATGGTTTCTAAAAGTATTTTTCTACATATGGATTTTTTTCCCTTATTCTTTCATCTCCTTGTGTTATAAACTTAGTAGTAATGTCTTTTGGGGGAAAGCACATGTAATTTAGAAAGTTTTGAAGCATAGTTCAGAATTGTTTTCCAAAATTCTTTAGACCTTTCAAAACTTTAATGTCAATCCTTTAACATACTATTTTACCTGAAGTAATTGTTATATTATATTTCATCCAACATTTGCTATTTTCTTTCTTTTTAGCCATGTCAATATGAGAGGAATGCAAAGTAAACTTAGAGTTGCTTTCATTAGCTTTCATTTAATTATTAGTTATTTAGAGCAAAAAAGAGGAAAAACAAACTGCTATGAAATTCTTTCTATAAGATAGTATGGGAATGGTGCCAATACTAGGTAAAGAAAAACAAAATATGCATAATATCTTTAATCTATAACCATGTAAAATATATAATAGAATGTTTTAGATGAGATTACAACTGTTTTAAATTATGCACTGCATATGAAATTTGTTTAATCTGATTAATGATGGGTTGTTTCAAAAGTAGAAAAATGAAATATTTGACCTTACAATATCCTGGTGGGTAGATAAACTTAGGAAGAATAATGCCCTCAGAATACTGGATACTTCCAGTTGGATCCAGAAGTCATCACAAAAGGAGGAAAATCTTGTAGAGATGTAACTGTAATGACTTCTGCAAAGCAATGAAGCCCCTGCTGTTTGGAAGATATGGCTACAAATACAGATAAAAAAGTTATGACTACATATGCTAAAGGATGTTGCAGTTACAAATATCAAGGTGTAAAAGAAAAGAAAAATGAAAAAAACAAGCAAAACAAATTGAAAAATAGGAAAGTTTTCAACAACAAAGTCATTAATATCATTAAATTATTTAATATCATAGTCTGAAAAGGAAAAAAAAATTACGAAGCAAAGAATAGTTACAAAGCAAGATATAAAATTAATTTACACATATCATAAGTTTGTATATTTCTAAGAGATGGAGTAGAATGATATAGAAATATATAATATAAGATATAGAAATATAAGATATATATATATATATATATATATATATATATATATATATATATGTATGTGCATATCTATATTCCTATTTAGGGATAATAATGACCCTTAAGAGTGCCAAATACAAATGCTATTTCAAAGCAGCAGTTAGTCAGTAAACATCATCCTAAATATGTACAATGCACTGTGTTAATTGCTGAGGATAACAAAAGGAAAAAACAAGACAAAATAATGTCCACTCTCAAGGAGCTCATTTTCTTCAATATTCAAGCAATTTTGCACAAATAAGATTAATAGATAATAGTCTTTTTAGCCTTAAGGAGTATAAGGAAAGTTTTCTTGTAGAAAGTAGGCATTTATCTGAGACTTAAAGGAAATCAAGATTTCCAGAAAAGTAAGAAAACAGAACCTAGAATTGTGAGTATACTTAGAATGGGAGATAGTCAGTGAAAATTTGAAGATTCAGATGTTGGAGTTTATGATTCTATAACATCAAGAAAGCCATTTTGATTTAATTGTTGAGGATTTGGAGGGGAAGCAAAGGAAGAAAAGGGGCAAGTTATAGATGGTTTTAAAAGTTAGGTTGAGGGGGGCAACTATGTTGCACAGTGAACAGAGAAATATCCCTGGAATCAGGAGGACCTGAATTCAAATCTACACCTAGACACAGTCTACCTAGGTGACATTGAATAGGCCACTTTATACTGATTACCTCCAAAGCTAAGGGGGGAAAAAGGCTACATTGAGGGTTTTTGTATTTTGCCTTGGAGGGAGTGCCTGGAAATATTGAGGGCAGTTACATGGTCAGAACTGTGATTTAGGAAAATCAATTTGGTAGCTGTGTACTTTATAAGTAGGTTGAGATATAATTAGACTTGTTGGTAGATTTGAAAAGCATGCACCAGGTTGATGAGAGTACTAAAGGAAAATTGTATGTGAAAAAAAAGATTTTGCTTATCAAATTAAGTAAAACCTCAATTTTCGTGGTAGCAATATTCCCAGAAAATGTGCAAAAGACAAAACATGAATATTGATACATTGAACCCTTGGGGAAAAGGGAATTAGGTTTCTCTGAGCACCAAAAACTGAAACTTTTACTAAACATTGCTGACAATTCACCTTTTGCATACAATTCTATATAACAAAATATTACTTTTGGTAATATGTACTTTACTAATATAGCAATGATGAAACAATCAATAAAAGTCCATTCCTCCTAAGTTTTGTCTTATGTATATACTGTCTAAATCTGATATTCTTTAATTTGGAATTAATATTTTTAGTGAATTTTGTGATCAAAATTGGTCTATACATCCATAATTGAGGTCTGTAATTGTGGAATATAGGTCTGGATGCTGATGTTTGCCCTAGTCAGGCATTGTGTCCTTATAAAAAAGAGACCTAAGTGTGGATGCTGCCTCTGTCTCATTAAACTATTTACTGGGATTGATATGTACACTTGTGAATTTGGGTTTTCACAGCTGTGGAAAGACAATGAGCGAAATATGCTAAGTTTAACGGGAATTGTCCCCAGAATAGGATACAATGATCTTCCTTATACCCTAATTCTTATTTGTTTCTTTCAATGGAACAGACTTTGTAAAACAGAATACAAAAGTTATATTAAGATCTGTGACACCTTTATGTAAGATGTGTAATCGATTGTTTAGTCAACAAATTTTTCATGGTTCTTTGTTAAATCCCATACATATATGTATATATATGGTTAATAGTATATGTATTTGACTTATCTTTAGGTAACCTTTCACATAGATACTAAAAAAAAAAAGATTTCTGGTAATCTGATCAAATTAGCAGTTGCAAAATGTGAGGAATGCAGGGTGTTGGTCTTTACAGGGTGTGGAGGGGAGTCTTAAGGAATCCATTATAAAGGGGGAATGGCCCAGCCAATCACAAGACTGGAAAAGTTTTCCTAATCTCATTCCAAGGATAGCAAACTCCAAATCAGTTTTTCAACCTGTCAAGAGTGACCTAGAGATCTTGACCTAATGCAACTGAGTTTGTGCAATTAGGTAATTGAATATTAACCCACACATCCCCTGTGATGATTGGGGTTCATTAGCATATCATACATCATATGATGTGGGGGGATCATATTAGGGGCATGTCATGGAATGGGTGGACCTCTTAGATTGTAAATCAAACTCTGAGAGCCTATGAAAATCCAAGGGGCAGGGCAAAGAGTTTCTGAGAACTATAAATTACCTAATGTTTCAAGACCAATTCATTCCTCAGGTGAGGTACCCATATCTTGCAAGGTTCATGAATAAAATGTACAATTTTCTCTCACTCTAGCAGGCTTTTCTTTTCATTCATTTATAACATCAAAGATGGATTTAAACTAAAAGATTAGATAGAAATTTCATTGTAAAAAAAAATGTCAATTTAAGAAAAAAAAGGCTTGCTCCTTTAATCCCATAAACCTAGTCCCTTTGTTTATCTCCTGTTTTGAAGATGTTTAGAATGACTTATAGGACATTCCTTTTACTGGAATGTTGGGTGTCCAGTTCCCCTATCCCATCCTGCTGTCTCATCCTGGGTTGGGGTGGGGGTGTGGGGTGGAGGAAGTGTGGATACCTTTCTTTGATTGGACAAGCCAGAGGTGATGTTGCAGATTCTGCCTTTGGATGGTCAAAGCTATAAAAAAGTCAGTGTAAGGTTCCATTTTGGAGGAATAGGAGCAGAATTGGCTCTCCAGCTAGACTCTGTCCACTTCTTATTCATGTCTGGATAATTTTCGACCTTAGAAAATATCAATAAACATACATGTTAAACTGATTCTGTTTTGTTCTTTCTTAAGGGCATTCTTCATAATGTTTATTCCTGATTAGAACAAACAGGGAAAGTTAGCACATTTATTTTTACATGTCAAAACTCAGTGAGGACCCCTTCTCATTTTTAGAGGATCTCTCCTCACTCTCAAAGACTCCCTGTAATGACTGATATTCTGACCCTACTCTAGCAGAAAATGTAACCCAGAATTACAAGTTTTTCCTCTTTTGACACACTGATGATAAATGTCTCTGGTTTCTATAAAATTTTTCTTTGACTTCATCAGGGCTCATTATGGTGGGAACACATGTACTGATGATGGTGGAGTGGTGTTTTCCTGCAAATGGCAATCACAGTGTCATGAGCCCATTGTTCACTCTTTTGGTAGGCACACAAGCTTGTTGACAAGATTAGATTTGATTGCAAAATCTACACCAGTTTCACAATGCTCCCCTTCACTGTGGCTACTCCAGAAAATTTTGCAGACAGCTGTTGTTGCTGATTATTCCATTATCTGTCTGTGAGGAATCACCCTTTGACCTAGAAATGCAGGTATAAAAAGAAAATAGGGATTTATTAAAAAAAAAGTTACAACATAAAAGAAACTAATAGGAAAGTTAAGAAGAGATTAAAGAAAAGGTCATGTGATTGATAATCTTGGCAGGTCAGCTGCCAGGCTCAGGAGAAGTCTGGAGAAAAGAGAGACTGAGCCTCTCCCAAAAATTCCTTAAATTCTCCCTCAGGGTCTGTGGGAAGAGGTGGTGACCTGGGAGTGACCTAAGTCTAGCATTGGAGAGTTTGACTTTTGGGGAGGGGTTGGTATGGGTGGTCTCAGATGGTGTTTACAGTACCTGCAACCTAGCTGCCCCTTACCAAAAGAGAACAAGGTTAAACTGAAAGTCAGGACAGAGTATTTTAAAAGAGGGATAAAAGAAAAAGGAAGTTTTTTTAAACAGCACAAGCTAAAGATTTTAAAAATGTGTTTCACTTGATTTCAATATTTCCCATGCTCATGGTTCTCTGCATCATTCTGACTTCAGTCAACTGGCCTTCATTTGACAGTATTATTTCACTCAGAGCTGATATTTGGCTGAGATACCTAATGAGTTCTCCCATCAAGAGCTGTTTGTTTTTTTTTTTTATGTCTACTGCATCTTGTATTGTCTATGAGTGTGTACACATTTCATGTATCAAAGGTTAAGTGGAATCATTTTTGCAGATGTTTTTATACATTTTATTTTGTGTGTGTGTTTAGAACACAGGATGAAATCCCTGATTTTGCAGTAATCAGGCCAGGGTTAGTTAAGCATTTTTAATTTAAAGCATATTTTAAGCTTTAAAAAGCTTTTTAAAGTATTTTTTAGCTCTTTCTTCACAACAGGTGAGCAGTGCAATTCTTAAAAGGTTACTCAAACAGTCAAGGAGCTGCTGAATCCCACTGCTGTTTGAAGTGAGAAAAAGATCTTTCAACTTGGGCCACCTGTGTATAAGGTTGTGACTACAACTCCAAGGGTATCCACACTTGCTGTTTGATCACTTGCCTGTCACCACAGGTCATTTAGACAGGTAAAAATAGTAAAATGCTAATGGTTGATATCTTTTGATTCATAAGTGAATTGAATTTGTGAGGCAGAGTACCACAAAGTCATTGTTTTAATCTCTTGCAGAATCATCACATTCCATTAGCAAGAGAGGATCAAGACAAGTGAAGACCAGATGCAGTGGCATCTTGTCATCTCAGATGTCTAACCAAGTTCTAAGTGTTCCACAGTGCCTGCTTCAGGTACCTAAAACAAATTGATCTTACCCATACATTCCACCAGGGGAAGTATTCACATGCATAGGGTAGACACCACTCTAATTCACTTATAGTTTGAGACATTATTCATTATTCTCAACCAGATTTAGCCCAAACAGTTTACAGTGGTGTGACTGCTGCACCTTCTTAGAGCCTGCTGATAAGAGAGTTAGTTGTATCAGGTGGACATCAAAGGTTGAAAACATCCCTGACCCTCACACTACAGGAACTAATAGTCTTCTTTTTTTTTAAGTTTTTTTTTTTGCAAGGCAATTGGCTTAAGTGACTTGCCCAAGGCCACACAGCTAGGTGATTATTAAGTGTCTGAAGCCAGATTTGAATTCAGGTATTTCTGATTCCAGGGCCAGTGCTCTATCTACTATACCATCTAGCTGCCCTCACTAATAGTCTTCTCTGAACACCACTTTTACAACAATTTTTAAAATAAAAAATCAGTGCAATTAAAAATAGAAAAGCATATTCAATTGCAATAATAAAAAATTGCAAATTATTCTGATAAAATCCTACCATTAAGGATACATGCACACATGTAGAATTCTAAAAAAGGTAGTATATATGAAATATATATGTGTATATAAATGTATGTCTATTATATATGTGTGTTAATATATGAAATGCAGAATAAAAGTAATTCACCAATAAAACATTGCCAAAGAATATATATAATACATATATATATATACATATGTATATATATGTGTATATATATGTGTGTGTGTGTGTGTGTGTGTGTGTGTGTGTGTGTGTGTGTGTGTATAGTTACCAATGAAAGAAAATCAAATTATTAACAACCTTATGAAACATTTGATTAACTCACTACTAGGGAAATAAAAAATAAAAAAATGTAATTAAATTAAAGTAATTCCCAGGTACAAGCTAACACTCAGCCAACGAGGAAAGAGTTTTAAAAG
The DNA here is from genome assembly GCF_037893015.1 of Macrotis lagotis. Lineage (NCBI taxonomy): Eukaryota > Metazoa > Chordata > Mammalia > Peramelemorphia > Peramelidae > Macrotis > Macrotis lagotis. Next base: position 146,995,432 of record NC_133663.1, on the reverse strand, counting down.
TAAAACTACTGTGGCTAAGGAGCTTGGAGAAGGCAGACTTGTTGGTAGATTAGGGAACTAGCTAACCATTCTGGGGGGAACAATTTAGAATGAGACCCTAAAGTCAGTAAATCATATATTCCCTTTGATTTAGGACACTAATATTAGACTTCTTTTTTAAAATATTAGAGAAACAGTAACTTTGTTCTTTGAAAAGTAGTTATAACATCATTTTGTAAATCAAAGAATGATGTATTTTGTATTATTTATACAAAAACTAAACTAATCCCAATTCCAATACCTGTATATATTAAAATATTTTGATGTCATTAGAAATGATCCAAGTAGTAATATAAAGAAACCTGGTAAGATTTGTATGAACAGATACAGAATAAGATAAATATTGTAAGGAAAACTGTTTCATGAATGAATTATATGGAAAATTATTGTACTTACCTAAATATCTTATAAAAATGAAGAGACCAATTAATCTACAAGTCTAGATGTCTGATGAAGTGTGATGAAGAGTGATGCTCACCATCTCTCAAAACAATAGTGACAGATTAGATTACAGCATCAGAATGAAACAAACACACTATACATATATATTTGATATGACAATGTATTTGTTTTGTTTGACTGTAATTGTCCAAAGGAAGGAAGTTTTTAAAAAGATAGGAGGAACAAGGATGAAATTGGAAGCAGAATAGTGATTCTAAATGAATAAATTAAGAAGACAACAAATATTCAAACTAACAGAAGAGAACAACAACAATAAAATTAAAAGGGGACAGAGACAAAAGGTAATTTAAGAATTAAATGTTAAAATTGCATAATACCAAAAAATTATATGTAGAGGAAAAATAATAATATATAATAGAAGCTTACAGATTCTTTTCATTATTTTAAATTTTTATTGTTATTTTATAATGTGAAAGAAAACAAAATAATTTCCTTCTCTACTACCTTTTTACAAATAACTAATTAATTTTTATTTAAGGCAATGGGGCTAAGTGACCTGCCCAAGGTCACACAGCTAGGCTTTTATTAAGTGTCTGAGCAGATTTGAACTGAGGTATTCCTGACTCCAGGGCCGTTATACTATCCATTTTGCCACCTAGCTGCCCTCTTCTACTGTTTAAATATATATATATATATATATATATATATATATATATATATATATATATATATATATATATATATATATTAGTGACTAATTATCTCTAAGGAAACAGAAAAGTTTTGTTTTGCTTTTTTTTACCCTTTACTTCTTTAGGGTTCACTAAAGTCTGAGCTTGCAAATTACTTTACTATTATGGTAATTACAATTAACAATACCCTAATAATGGAACATTTGTGAGTAATTAGCAACTGCAATTTAAAGACTATAACAATTATAACACCTGGTGTTTTTAAGCATATTAATCTAGTCCTTTTTATTTAGAGTATCTGCACAGTAGGGCTATATCATGTACATTTTTCTCTTTCAGAGAAGGCCATGCATGCTCACTATATGTCAATGAATAAAAAAGAACCTTTTTCCATTTATTTTTATTGTTTTTATGTTTTATAATTTAATTTAAAAAACAAGCCGATCTGACTTTGTTTACAAGGCACTTAAGAACAGTATGGTTCTGTGACTATGGAAACAATGCAGTATAAGTTGGTAGACAAAGGGCACTGTTGCAGAGTATTGGTCAGAGTACTGAAATGACTGACCTATGAGATAGGAAGATTATTATGTTTATGAGATGAAGGGTATATTTATGGGGAGAAGCAATAGGAAGAACTGACCCAGCTGCCCTGGGGGGAAAGGAGGCTTAAATTTTGGGTTCATTCTAATTGAAAAACTTCCAGATAGACTACATGACACTGGAATTAAGGAAAGTCAGATTTTAATTCACAAGGTTCACATGCTATTACAGAAAGTTCACAGGTGAAACTCTGTATAGAGACAGTAAGATACTGAATGAGCTAATTAAAAAAAGTGGGACATATTGATAACAAACTGAGAAAGAAGTAGTCAAGTAAAAACTGAAAAGAGGAGAGAAGTTGAGGAGAGAGAGGAGAGAAAAAAGAGAAACTGAGGTCAACATAGATCCAGTCAAAGGAGAGAGGGAGAGAGAAGGAGAGAGAGAGAGAAAGTGAGAACTAGCATATAGCACAACAAGTCAGAAAAGGAGAGAAAGAGAACAAGTTTGTGTCTACCAAGGGGAACAGCAAGCAGGACAACTGAGCAAGGAGAAGAAACAGAGAGGAAAGAAAGGAGAAGGAAACTGCAGGGAACCTAGGAAAGGAAAAGAGAAGAGAAGAAGTAAAACTCAGATCGACACAAATCTAGCCACTTGGCTAGATCTATGGTCCGCATGGAGCTGGGATAATATTTTTCTTACCACATAGCCAGATCATGGAGAGTTTAGAGAGAGAGAAAGAACACTGAGAACAAGAAAGCTTCTGTCTAGCAAAGGTAAAAGGAAAGAAAGCAAGGGAAGGGAGCATTCAAGTTTCCTTAAACATCTTTCTGGTGGGTGGGACAAGGGTGGTGCTTGAGGAATAGTTTAGTACCTGACTTCAGGTTGTGCTTCAATGCTATGAATTAGGGGCAGTCCCCCATAAGTGGCTAAAACAATACTCATATGCACATGGCTGGTGTTCTACACAACATGTGCTATTTGCTTTGGGATGTACCTTTCCTGTTCCAAAGGGTGTGGCCTTTGAATCCAACATGGTTTAAGAAATATAGAAAATGGATTGCATTTTCCCTGTGCCCTGCTTCAGATGGACAGTAATGAAAGAGAATATTAGAGGGAGAAATATAAAG